>NC_136488.1:3325459-3337959 GCF_053919585.1 Euprymna scolopes
AAATTTAAGAGAAATCGGATCCGTAGTTCCTAATAAAACGTAGAAAGGTCAAACGAAAAAGCAATCTCAGAGAAATATAATATAGAGTATATATATATATATATATATATATATATATATATATATATATATATATATATATATATATATATATATATATATATAGTTGCTTAGTTTGGTTTCCTAGATGTAGATCCACTGAAACAGGTGTGATTGTTATAGAGTCCTCAATGGAGGGCAGAGCAGATGTATACTTTGTTTATTATACAAATATTATTAGTTACATATGTGCATACATGTTTCAGTGGAGCCTCAATTTAGAGAAACCCACTTCATCAAACCGAAAGAAAGCGCTTGTTTAGTCTAATGATGTGGGTCTCTCTAAATTGAGAATCCACTGAAATATGTATGCATCTATATAACCAAGATTGTTTGTCCAACATATATATATATATATATATATATATATGTGTGTGTGTATATATATATGTGTGTGTGTGTGTCTATATATATGAATATATGAACACTAACAGAGAAATACACATGAAATGTAACACGTATGAAAAACAAATCCCACACCATAAATCATATTTTTAATACATTCACATTTATCATTTACAGAAGAAAACTAAGTAATAGCTCGCTTCAGAAAAAGCCAATGATATTTCACCAGACTAAAAGAAAGCAAGGGGAAAAGCATGTGCAACTTATAGAAAATACACAAACAAACACACACAAATGTTGAACTTTAATTAAATAAACTGAACCAATAGTGAGATATGTTAGAAACACATATTGCAAAGAAACCTGAAATTTAAGTAGCAAATACAAGAAATGTTCACATAATTTTTTAAACTTTGGAAAATATCCATCCACTATTAAATAAAATGAACGTTGTGTGTGTGTGTGTGTGTGTGTGTGTGTGTGTGACAAAGTTCATTCGCTATTGACTCAGCAACAGCTGGGCTGATATTTATAAAATTTCATACAAACGTACTTTATGTATCTTGCAGTGTTCTTAGATAGGTTCTGTATCAGAATTTCCTCTATAAGTACTGATACTCGATAATCGAAATAATCCGATGAAAGAAGAAACAAGCGATTTTGATTAAAACATCACAGGTGCATTTAAGAAGTTTATTCACAGGCAAGCAAAAAGACCTGCCATATAAAATAAAGTAGACTTTTTGTATATGACAGGGCGCGTTCGAAATGAATGTTTCTGTTTAAAGCACAACTGAACCATGATATTTGACTTTCACATTTTTAACTTTAATTCAAGCCGTTATATATATATATATATATATATATATATATATATATATATACAATTTAAGAAAATCAACAATAGGTTCTCTACAGTGTAATATGTATTACAATGTATTTTGAACTAAGTCACTGCGGGGAGACATGTGAGCTGTGAGCTTCCTTTTGGTACAAAGGAGATTGGTCTCAAACTAGATCAGGCAATCGATTGATTTGATTGAAAAATGGTCGATTTCACTGATTTGAATAACAATAAAAATATGCGAAGGTGATCAACATTCAATCGCATAGTTGCAATTCGCCGTAGATTATTTTAATATAATACAATTAGCACTACGATGACGTAAGCAGGGAATACTTTTGTATGAGATGTATTACTGTTATATTTCTTGCTTATACAGAAGATTCGGCTTATCAGCAAGTTGTAGTTAAATAATAATGATATATAGATTATTTTTTGCATAAACCTAGTTTTTTTTTTACAAAAAAACTTCCATAGAAACTGCTTCCTTGCAAACTACAACATGATCTTCTCCGAATTCAATATCAATAATCCTAGTTTTCTTCATTTCATTGATCGGTTTTAATCTTCACACAAATCCCTTCGTAATCTCTACTAACCACCCATTTAATCTTTTTAACTTTATCCTCGAGCAGCTTTTGACCTTGTTAAATAATGGGTTAGAATTAAAAGATCAGTAAAACCAAATAAAACTAATACGATGATTTTAGATTATTTTTTGTTACTTTTTAAAATATTCAGGTAAGTCATATATCTAAGTTTTAGGGAGTTTGAAAGAAAAGGCTACGACTATATTTCATTTGGAGAAAGCTTTTTGGGTTCCTTTGACTTATTTACTTGGGGCTAAACTGCCCCCCCCCCAGCAGTGTTGAAATATGAGCTAATTTATCAACTCATTCGGTGTTAATGAAATAGGTTTAATTAATACAGCGGATTTTAAATAGGTGAACCTCACCCTCTAATTTCTACAGAAACGTTGGTAAAAGTTACTATTCATGACCTGAAATATTTTTTAGCAAATCAAGTTACGAAATTTACCCCAAACAATTTATTTTATTAATCCGCCATTATCTGCAGTATCCATGTTAGAAGAAATTAATGTATAACAGAAAATAGAAGCGTGTGCGGTTACCGTAATATACATTCGTATGTAAATAAATTTGTGAATCCAAATTTCAACTGTATGTTGGATGCGTGTAGATATGTGCGTCATATACGTGTGTATGCGTACCACACTATGTGGCCCTTAATATAGGAATAGACAAAGTTTTAACCATTGACATGAAATACACAACGCTAAGTGTACTGACGCCATTAACACTTAGAGCTAAAGTTTTTTTTTTGCGTCCACTAAAAATGTACTAAGGTAGTTTGAGAACATTAAGTACGATAGAACTATAAAAGTTCTCTTTGAGCAAAGTTCATTGATAATATAATAGCGAATAAAATACTTGTTTAATCTTAAACTGACCAACTGCAGATAACCCCTCTTTTTTCATCTTTTTCATATCATGTTTTTTTCATCTCTTCAGCCATTTTTTTATATTTATTCACATTTTTTTTAACATTTATTAACATACGTTGTAGTTCTTCTCTTTAATGATCTTTTTATATATAAAACGAATAAGACCATAATTTGGTCTCGTAAATGATATTCGGCCTGATGACTTTGTTTCTCTGAAAAGGGGCACTGGAGAGACATGTATGCACATATGTAGCCAGTAGTGATTATATGAACAAAATACTATGAAGGATACTTTTGAATTCATGTTCCAAAATAATTGTGGAAGAGGAAATTAAGTTGGCATAGGTTAACACGTTCTTGATTATCGATGTTTTTGTACTTCCTGCTAGAAGTGAAAAAAGGAGTATTCGGAAGGTGTAAAGGATCTAAAACAGAATTAATAAACAAAAAAAACTATTTTATTTCATAAAATATCTATCTATCTATCTATCTATCTATCTATCTATCTATCTATCTATCTATTTATCTATCTATGTGTTTGTGTCATTATAAAAGGTCATAAGGTTTTTTAAAAAATGGTTAAATATAACTTACTGTGAATTAGTACAATTCTCCAATCGTTCGTTTTTGTCTTGCCCTAAACAAAAAAGTCGAGTGTTTTCTTTTGAGATGTTACATTAATGAACGCGTGTTAGTTCGGTGTTAATCGATATAATGTTTGCATTTGATAACGAACTGATATTGCATAACAAGTCAAGGTTTCCTTTACAAACAAAAACAAGATGCTTTGATGTTATCTCAATTGAAAATTCGATCAAAGTTCTATCTAAGATAGTGTCGAGTGTTTTGCTGAATCAAACCTTTAAGCCTTATGGGTCATCAGTCCTTATTTACATGACCCTTTCTCTGGCTATATGCCATTGGTTGGCATCCGTCAAAATTGATAACAATGCCCATCCTACTCTTAATTAGAATAATCCCAGTTAACATAATACCATTTTTACATAAGTTGACCCTCTTACTTACGATATCTTTGAATGGGTTGCTAATCTGTTGTTCGGAAATATCATATGAACAAAGATTTCTATTGAATGAAAGGGATTGGAGAAAGGGAATGAAGAAAAGGAATGAAGAAAGGGAAGGAAGAAAGACTAAAAACCAAAAGACGTAGTGAGACTTTCCCAAATTTTTCTAACCGTTTTGTTTGTGGTTTGTTCATCACCGCAAAGAAGCAAATCAAAACGACACGATTAAACTTTTTAAGAATTAGTTTGTTAATTATCACACTAGATCTAATATGCACCGGAATTTGTGACTTGTCTCCAGCAGAAAATATTGCTGATAAGACGAAACTTCTTTCCTTTTACAATTGCAACCATCGATTGTCATAACTAATAATACGCTATCTGAAAAATCTTCGTTCTAACTCGTGGGCTTAACATTCACAGACAACTTAGATTGGATTCCACATCGCACATAATGTCAAGTTTGCTGCAAAAAAAAAGGTGTGTTCTCTTTGCCTTGCTTAAAAATATCTGAAAAGCTACCGTTTGTCTCTTGCATGGAGTATCGCTGCCATATTTGGACTGGTATATCTACCACTAGCCTCTCACTCTTAGACAGGTTCTAACCTAATAAGTGTCGCACTATCAACCAAACTTCAACCCCTGTCTCATCGCCGCAATATTATATCCCTGCGATTATTTTATAGCAGTTGAATGGTCAACGTACATACTCACGACTTACCTGACAAGCAACACAATCCCACCCCTTCACTGTTGATGTCCATAGATGCTAGAGAGCCTTCTACTCTAATAGTTTATTTCCTCAGACTGCTATACTTTGGAATTCCGTCACTGTTTCCTGCTTCATCGATTGCACTAATGTGCGTGTTTAAATGTAATATGAACATACATCTCGCTGCTCAATTAACAATTCTTTTGTTAGACACAGTAGAAGCCTCTTACGCTCCAAGAGGCAATATATCTTGTTTGCGGTGAAAATAAACACAATAAATAAATACAATAAAATTATCAAAGAATTAACTGAATACAAACCGCCTTTTTAGATATTATTTCATCTCTATTGTGAAGAATGTTGTGTGGTATTTGTGTTTCGAATCTTTCTTCCTTTGTAGGAGACGTGTTCAAAAAGTAATTCCTTCTATTGCTTTCTTTCCATCCGAACCGATCAGAGGGAATTGCAAATGCCATTGGTCTGATGACCGAACTTATGCATTCACAACCTAAAAGTTGAAGATATTGACGTTGTGGGACTCTAAACAAGCGACTCCTTCCATGAACGTGCGTCAGAACTGAAGTGCGTCATTAAATTCCTGGCAAAAGGGCTTTGAGAATGGCGGTAAATATATGGAAAAATAATTTTTTTAAACACAAAATATCGCTCGTTTTAATAGTGTCACCTCCGTGTTCGTAGCTCTTCAATTTTTGAGTTAAAAAAAAGAGATTTAATTTTTGAAACGCCCTTCGCATGATAAAGTACGTTTCGGACGCGTATGGACCACCATCATTAATCGCTGAAAATAGTGCATTCAGAATGGTGATGACTATGTAGTAAAATAAGTTCTGGAACACAAAAGGTCGCTCGTTTTAATGGCACCACTCCCGTCTTCGTAGCCCTTTACATTTCTTTTAGAAATAGAAGGCTTTACTTTTAGAATAACCCTTGCATTTAAGTTTCTTTAGGTCAGTCAACACGCAACAAGTCCCAAACAATACGCAACAATTACGACTAAACGACACAAACAAAAACCGGAGAAAGGACAAAAAGTAGCAGTCTGCGCGTTTTTGTCGAAATATTTGACAGACGGACGTAGTGAAAAAAAAACAACAACAATATAGATTGCTTAAAGAGAGAAAATAATAAAAATATAACAAGAAAAAAAAGGAAAGAAGGCCCGCAAGGCGTAGAAAGTCGGTGTAGGGGAAAAAAGAAAAAGAAAGACAATACACAAAATAGGAAAACAATGAAAAAAAAGTTTCACAGCGCTACCCCTCTCCCCTCTCAACAACCATTCCTTCCCCACCCAGTGACAAACTCTCTTTACCAAAGTATGTAACTCTCTGACAGCGTTGAGAGAGTTGGGTTAGTTCGGTTTGGGGGAGCACTTGAAAGGCGGTAGCGTCGTCGTACCGGAGACCCCACATTGAAAAGCGGGGGATAATCGTAAAGCAACAACAACACGTGGGTTTTGTGTGGCCTCCGAGGGACGAATCGGCTGCGAGACAAACCGATTTTTCTCATTATGCTTGCAACAATCACAAATAATCCAACTCTCCCTATTTCGCACACACATACATACGCACTATATGTGTATGTACGTATCTAACTACAAAGATACACCCATACCCATAAATGGAAAGCTGATAATTTAGTAGCAGGACTTTTGTTCCAGTGATTCCCGGGGAAAATGAAGAACCGAAAAAACTCTTGCTTCTACCTCTTAACTGCATAATATTTCTGTAATCATATATTCTGACGTTATAAGTCAAAGTAAAACGTTTCCATTGCTGTTTTCAAAGCTAACACAGACTCACCATTTTATTGGAAAACCATAATCCCACCCATCCCACCAAGAACAGCACTGTAGTTATGAAAGTTTAAACAAAAACAACCATATCGAATACTATTGTTACTAATATATAAAAGAATAGAAGCTAGAAGTAACGTTAAGAAAGAAATAGCGACAGCTAAAAGAGAATTGACTGAAACCACTAAAAAACGCATCGAAACACAAAAATTAGAAACTCGTGACTTCTGGAAAATCTACAACAGTGTAGTAAATAACGGGCAATCAACAATTCCCCCACTTACCAACAATCACGAGGTTGTTTGCTCAGCAACCGAGAAGGCTAATATGTTTGCCAGTCGGTTTACCTCAAACTCCACACTGCCCCCCCAATCACCTCTGCCTGAGTTTCCTTTGCGGACAGACGCCAAGCTAGACGATCTGAAAATCACATCTGCTCAGGGGCATGCTATCATAAAAAACCTTGATACTTCCGGGCTGTTGGAAAACTGCTTTTGTGGTACCTGTATTCAAGAATTCTGGCGAAAGAACTGACCCATCAAATTATCGTCCCATTAGCCTCCTCCCACTTTTCGCCAAAATATTAGAGACCATAATTAACCATGCTCTACTCCGTCACCTTACCGATGCTAAACTTCTGACTGACAAACAATATGGATTTAGACAAGCCTGTTCCACAGCAGACATCCTCACTGTAATCTCTGAACGTATATACCATTTTGCGTGGGAATAGCATGAGGGTCTCCTCAGGAAAATTAGATCATACGGTATCACTGGTAGAATACTTAACATAATTAAATCCTTCTTAGATAAGAGAAGAATTCAGGTTGTCCTCAACGGTCGTACATCTAAACAATATGATATAAATGCGGGAGTGCCTCAGGGGTCTATCCTTGGACCTCTATTGTTCTTATATTTATTAATGACCTCCCCGACAAAACTGCCTCTGAGATGGATATATATGCTGATGACACCACACTCTATAACAGGCATGACATGAAAACAACTGAACACATAACTAAAGAAATGACAAAAACACTAGAGGATGACCTCCAATCTGCAGTGGAATGGGGACAAAAATGGATGGTCACATTCAATGCTGCCAAGACTAACCTGGTTTCCTTCAATAATTACAAGAATCCTTCTCTGCCACGAATAGCAATGGCCAGTGACTCTTTATCTTAGAGTACATCTTTCAAACTGCCTGGCCTAACGTTCACAGGAAACATGAGTTGGATTAATTACATTGAAAGAATTGCCAGAGCCGCTGCAAAGAAGGTAGGCTCTCCCTACCATGCTAGAAAACTACTAACATCCGAAAGTATCCTGTACCTCTATAAGGCCACCGTTCGCCCATGTATGGAGTATTGCTGTCACATTTGGGCTGGCACATCTGCCACTTGTCTCTCGCTCATGGACAAGATTCAAAAGAGAATCGCCAACCTGATAGGCCTTGAACTGGCATCTAAGCCTCAGCCTTTGTTCCATCGACGAAACGTTGCATCCCTCTGCCTGTTCTACAAATATTTTAATGGTGAATGCTCTGGCGAACTGCAGACACTTGTGCCCCCACGACGTAGACACCCTCGACAAACCCGACAGGTAGCTAAATCCCACCCCACACAGTAGAGATCCCTAGACGTAAAAGATCTTTCTACTCCAGTAGTTTCTTCCCCAGAACCGCTAGACTCTGGAATTTCCTGCCGGGTCCCCGCTTCCCCAACTGTACTGACGTGCAGAAGTTCAAGTGTAACGTGAACCAACATCTTGCTGCCCAAATCCCAACATAGTGCCCCAGTAGTTGTTGCTTCTGATAGAAGCCCTCTGCACCAAAGTGGCAATGTACCTTGTTTGAGGTGAAAATGTAATAAAAAAAGCCACTTTGTGTGTGAGCGAGTACCTTCCTCGTAGGTTCCTAAAAAGCTGATCCTATTATTTGCAAATTTCACACAAATGTAGTTTATATGTCTGACAGTGTTCTGATATATGTTTTCTACAGAAATTCATCTGATAATTATCGAAAATCGAAAAAGTCTGATCGTTAAATATCGTATTTTTTTATAGATAAAAATATATTTATAGAGAAACATTTTACGTACACCGGCCAAGTGAGATATAAAAAATTCAGCAAATTATTTCTTCTTAAATAAAAAAAAAATATTGTTAGCATTCAAATTGGACTTTACTTTTGATTTTAATTTTTTCTTATTAATATGTTAAACTTTGGATAAAAGAAGAGGTGCCATTTAAAATCACCGCAAATCATTTCTTCGTTTGCACATTTTAAAACTAAACATCAATTTGAAGTGACTTTCCAGGGCATTTTTCGTCAAACTCAAATATCAGCTGACGTGATATTTTAAAGGGACATAGTTTATTACTACTACTATTATTATTATTATCATTATTATTATTATTATTTTTATAATTATTATTTTTATTATTATTGTTATTATTATTATTATCATTATTATTATTATTATTATAATTATTATTTTTATTATTATTGTTATTATTATTATTATCATTATTATTATTATAATTATTATTTTTATTATTATTATTATTATAATTATTATTTTTATTATTATTGATATTATTATTATTATCATTATTATTATTATTTTTATAATTATTATCATTATTATCATTATTATTATTATTTTTATTATTATTGTTATTATTATTATTATCATTATTATTATAATTATTATTTTTATTATTATTGTTAATATTATTATAATTAATTATTATATTATTATTTTTATTATTATTATTATTATAATTATTATTTTTATTATTATTGATATTACTGTTATTATTAGTAAAAACGATTTCAATGACTAAAAACATTATTACAATGATCCAAACATAATTCTCAATGAAAAACCAAGACACAGAATAATAAAATAATGTTAAAAAATACACATTGTTGTTGATTACTCCCTTATTTAAATATATATATATATTTTTTTTACACATTTGAAAATAATTTCTGACGAGGACGCATCACAGACCGTCTGAAACGCGCGTAAACGATTTCAATGACTTAAAAACATTATTACAATGATCCAAACATAATTCTCAATGAAAAACCAAGACACGGAAAAATAAAATAATGTTAAAAAATACACATTCTTGGTGACTACTCCCTTATTTAAATATACATCTTTCTTTCGTTGGAATTTATTAACCCATTTTATTTATATATATATATATATATATATATATATATATATATATATATATATATATATATATATATATACTTACCATGGGATTAAAGTTATCCAATTAAGTATTCAATTATAGATGAAAATAGCATAAAGATCTTTAAAATATAGCTCAATAGTATAATACTAAGGCTATAAATACTTTTCATGATCCCCAGTAAAGAATACATTTTTATGTTCAGTTCGAAATGAGTTAACTTGACTTACTCCTAGTAGGCTTCATAAATTCTCTTATTTTATTAGCAATATTCGTGTACAATTGCTTCAGTCCAATAGTACACGAGTGACGGTAATAAAAACTAGTATTTGTGATATCCATTAGGAAAGAAAGTCAGACGAGCAAAACAAAGGAAGCTGAAAATAACCCAGAAAAAAATCCTTTCATCTAATAAGTTCCACGTTGTCAATTATATCCTAAACCCTGTCCCATCGCTGCAAAATTGCATCCCTATACCTGTTTTACAAGTATTTTAATAAAGCTGCTTGGGTGAACTCATTACACTTGTGCCCTCCTGGGCTACATACCCCCGACAAACCCGCTTAGCAACAAAATCATTCCCCTTCACTGTTGAGGTCCCTGAATGACAGACAACTTTCTATTGTAATAGTTTTTTTTCCTTGAACAACTAGACTTTGGAATTTCCTATCTGCTACCTGTTTCCCTGAATGCATTTATATACAAAAGTTTAAATGTTACGTAAACGAATTTCTTGTTAATCTTTCTTAGTCATAGTTCCAAATAGTAGCCCCTTACGTCCAAGTGGCGATATGCCTTGTTTGGGGTGAACGTAAGTAAAAAACACAAAATTCTGTAAAACACGTTTGTAGAAAAACGCTAATGTATATGTCGAATCAATTTCACTCTTTTTGTAAAATATGAAATCTGCATTTTAACTGCTGCGAAAAAGGTTTTATCACACGCAACAAAGATGCCTAATCCGATGTATCTTTAATGGCTTGGTTGCTACAAGTTTTGCTGAATAACGAATAAGATTTTGAACAGATGAAACAGCTCTATGCCAACCACCATCAATCAACCGCAAAAAGCCACAATTTTTTCGCAAAGAATTTTGCACTGCTTTTTAATCAAGGTTTACCGTGACTGTAAATAATCTAAACAGCTTTCATACATTCATGCTTGGTATGTAAATCGTTGCTTGATGTATTGTAGTTTCAATAAAATCCCATCCTAGTTTAGCTGATGAGGGAACGGATATAATGTGAGCGCTGTTAAATATAAACGCTAATCTTAAAGAACTTCTGCATAACCATTTACTATTCATTTCTCATGCACTGATTGGATACGTCTGTTAATTTATTATCGAAAATCAACGGAATACGTTTAAAAATGTTGCTACTTTCTAAAAAAGCTAGTTGTTTAACTAGTAGAAGAATAGTTAACACGTAAGACTCGTAAAATACACAAACAAAAAACAACAACAAATCATTGACAGCAAACGCAGATAATTCAATTCTCTGCTGAGCCATATATTTTAACGTAGAAATTTTTGGGTAGATTTTTAATTTATGTGTTTATTTGCGTTGTTCGTGTGTCGACAAGAAACGCAAAATACAAAATGGCGACTGCATGTGTCACTTAGCTTTTTGCTAAAAAGATAATAAAAAATACTTTCACGCCAGTAATCCTAAGTTTGAGTCCCCCCCCCCCCAAAAAAAAATAACAAAATTATAAAAATGCACATCATTGCTTCAAATTTACCGAAGTCTTGCGATCATCTCGGGTGTTATCGATTTTGTTCGACATTGACACGACAGGTTATATTGTGATAAAAAAAATATATGATACAGATTTTTCACTGTGCCCTTTTTCAAATAAATTATTTGTTCTCTGAATTTTTAAAATCAAAATTGATAATTTGGATTGCTTGGAGTATTCGGATTACTGTTCCTAATGTCACGACGGTTCGGTCAATATAACCGCTAACAGATGTAGCTGCTCAAACTCGGGAATATATCTCTTGCACCTAGGAATCTGCATCGTGTAGATTCACAAATTCTATGTAAACATTTTTGAGTCCGACAAAAAATACCTGAAGAAGGTCGGATATTATATCGATCGAAAATTAAATAAAGTAAGAACAGTAGTCTGAATAATCCAACATATCACTTAGCTTGGTCTGATACTTCAGTTATAAATAAAAAAAATCTGTCTTTTTTACTCTTAGTTTTTATGATGTTGGCATTTTGTAAATTGGTGCTACATTTTACCGATTGTTTCTAATTCTCGCCTGCAGATGAAACAATTATCTGTTAATCTCTTGGTTTAAGCAGATTATTTGATTGACAAATTACGATTTACTAAGATTGACCTTTACCTTCGTCATTATTTGCACATCCAAGTTTTGATTTTATCAGAAATCATTAACCAACTCACAGCCCGCCTCCAAACATAATTCGACATTATTACAAGGTAATTTTTAATTCTGCTCGTTTGATTTACAACGTAAACTTCTACGATGATGGTGAGTTACAGGTCTATTGGTGACCCCGGGCTCCAATAATATCAAACTTTGTGTTAACAGAATTTTCAGTAAAAAAAATGTGAAAACGAATGGTTGGAATAATAAATTGTTAAAAGAAGATAAAGTACGACAAGACAAATAAGGAGATGAAAATTGCGAAAGGAATAAAAGTAACACGATAATAATAATAATAATAATAATAATAATGATAATAAGAATAATAATAATAATAATGATAATAATAATAATGATAATAATAATAATAATAATGATAATAATAATAATGATAATAATAATAATAATAATAATAATAATAATGATAATAATAATAATGATAATAATAATAATAATAATGATAATAATAATAATAATGATAATAATAATAATAATGATAATAATAATAATAATAATGATAATAATAATAATAATGATAATAATAATAATAATAATAATAATAATGATAATAATAATAATAATAATA
>NC_136488.1:3345459-3415459 GCF_053919585.1 Euprymna scolopes
ATCAATATAATAAAAAATAAATATAATAAAAAATCAATAAAATAAAAAAATCAATATAATAAAAAATCAATATAATAAAAATCAATATAATAAAAAATAAATATAATAAAACATAAATATAATAAAAATAAATATAATAAAAAATCAATAAAATAAAAAAATCAATAAAATAAAAAAATAAATATAATAAAAAATCAATATAATAAAAATAAATATAAAAAAATCAATATAATAAAAAATAAATATAATAAAAAAATCAATAAAATAAAAAATAAATATAATAAAAAATCAATATAATAAAAAATCAATAAAAAATCAATAAAATAAAAAAATCAATAAAATAAAAAAATCAATATAATAAAAAGTCAATATAATAAAAATAAATATAAAAAAAAATCAATATAATAAAAAATAAATATAATAAAAAATCAATATAATAAAAAATAAATATAATAAAAAATCAATAAAATAAAAATCAATATAATAAAAAATCAATATAATAAAAAATCAATATCATAAAAAATCAATGTAAAAAAATCAATATAATAAAAAATCAATAAAATAAAAAAATGAATATAATAAAAAATCAATATCATAAAAATCAATATAATAAAAATCAATATAATAAAAAATCAATATAATAAATAGCAATATGATAAAAAAATCAATATAATAAAAATCAATATAATAAAAAGTCAATATAATAAAAACAATATAATAAAAATCAATATGATACCAATAATTGAATGAACGCTAGGAACAGTTAAAAATAGAAAAAAAAAGAACTAAGAAATGTCGAAATTAATGGAAAACTGAGACTATACAAGAGACATTATGATGTAAACTGAATTTGTAAGGAAAACCCTCGAATGTGGAAACTAATTCCCATAAATGCAGACGCTAATCGATCATCTGGAAAATGCAACGAAAGTAAAACAAAAAGATAAAACACCACATGGAATCAAGAAATTTGAAATCGCAAAATTGTAAGTTAATTTTTCTTCTACACCCCAAAATGTTAAGTGTCGGTATCGACACCAAATAATATAGAAGGATCAAGTAGGAGGGAAAGACCGAGGAGAAAAAGCACAAACCTGATTTCCACTAAATTAATGGACAAAGAAATGCGATCTTGGGGTGGTTTATTGCCATTCAAATTCCTATGAAAACAATGATCATTGCCAGCGAGAAGCCAATGGCAAGCGGGTAATGCGATAATGCACATTCATTTGCAAAAATTCTCGAAAAAGGTGGAGAATACAGGGAATTTGAGGAGTCTTATTGTCACCCGGATTCCAGGAATACCATCGGTTTTAGTCAGTGAATAATCTCTGATGGTGTCGAGCGCGAGAAACTCAGAAATAATAATAGTGATGATGACTATTATGATGAAGATCTTGACATTGTTTTGTAAATGCTGACAACCCAACCATTCTAATGACAAGAACGACGAATCAATTTTGCTTATCCAAATACATTGTTATGACATCAGAAATATCTGCGTGAAAGAGCAAAAATTTTACAATTTAAAAATTGACATATAACATAAAATATGACAACACGAAATGCACATCATGTTTGCAATGATGACGAACAATTCATTGCAAAATGGAGTCAAATACTTTTCTGTACCACATCACCGATAAACCAAACATTTTCATTAAATATTTGACTATACCCACCGCATTCTTAATCTATATTGTCTCCATAAAATAGGTTCTATCCCATCCCCATAAAATCAGTTCTGTTTAGTACCTCAAAAATTTAGTCTGTTACGTTCCTATAAAATTTGTTCTGCCTAGTCTCCATGAAACTGGTTCATATGATTTGTGTAGTTCCCATGAAATTGGTCTATAAAAATTGGTTTTGTCCAGGCCCTATGAAATTTGCTGTGTAATTTGTTCTGTTTATTTTCTATGAAATGGATTCTGTCTAGTCCTCATGAAATTTTCTCTGTATAGTCTTTATGAAATTCATTGTCAACCCCTTATGAAATTAGCTCTGTCTAGTTCCGATAAAATTGGTTTTATACATTCCAAATGGTTGGCTCTCTCTAGTGCCTATGAAATTGTGTCTGCCTAGCCCCTATGTTATAGGTTATGTCTAGTTCTTGTGCAATCGATGGAACAAACAGCTAGGACAGCAGCGATAACCAAGATATCGGAGTACTGATGATTGTAGATCACAGAAGCTGGCCATGTGAGTTCACATATCGATTTAAAAACGAACTTGGTTTCTTTTTCCATAACATTTATTTTTATAAAATCTAAAACAGGACACGAATGACAATAGAATATAAGAGCACCGAACGCATTTGCAGTAGTTAAGAAATCGTTACACCCCATATGAAATTCGATCTTGTATCACATCCGGCCCTCGTGCAGCGCAGCTATATGATAAATTGAAAACATTCTCGTTAGCGTTATCAAGATAATGACAGAGTGTTGTAAATTTGGCAGAGACTATTTCTTATTCAGCTTTCTGAGAACACCACTGTTTATTATAAGTGAGGAATCACTGATGATTTGTGCGAATACTCCTAGTGAGTATATAGTAACTATACTATAAAAAGAGAAGAATTAACGTTTATATTTAGCCACGTAATTCTATTTTATCCCTTAGTCCTCACATTCTCCGAGTGATTGTTGTGACAAAAGGTATCGCTTATTGTTAATCTTTAACCCTGAAATAAATTTCTTTTAGCTCCTTTCAATTAGTAGCTTCATTTATTGCATTGATAAAAACATTAATAAAACCCATATAATTAGATAACGTCGACTAATCAAAGGTAAGTTGAAATAAGCAATAGGCAAAAATTACCGAAACCATAAAACAAATTAAAGCGAACGGAACACATAAGAAGTTCAATAATCAGACGTAGTTTGTGCTGCACCAAACAATTATGATAACTGAAGGTAGATGGAAAAAATCCCGGGGGTGAGAGCCTACACAGACCTATACTGGAAAAACACAAGGAGCACTGGAATCTTAGGGAGGTTTATTCAAAATAAAGTCAACGCCCATTTTCAACGAATATTATCTTTATTATTATAGATACAATTAAATATATTTACTTCAAAATTGGCAATTAAAAAGGAATGCAAGATTTATGGCAATAGGCAACATACGGTTTCATGTCATAGAAACGAGAAGAAGCAATCTGAAATTAAAAAGAAAACAATGCTAACTTTACCAAAGGCAATAAAAAGTAAAGTCATAAATGTGAAAACTGCAAACACAAACGTAAATTTTATTTTCACGCTTGACGCTAATAGATAATACATGCGTATTTAGTTACACAAAATATTTCCAGCAGAATAGCAGGCAAAATATGAGCATTTTCGGCGCCAATGCAAATTGGAGCCATTAGTCATGAATCGACCTTGAACCTTATCTGTAACAAGATAGATTATTTGCCTTTTGTTTTTAATAGCTTAAAGTACAAAGATTTTAAAAGAGAATCATATAAAATTTTCTAGAAAGCAAAGGAAAATATAATTTTAAAAGAACTAGAGGTTTGTGTGAAATAAATTGGGCGAATCACACAATCTATAAAAGAAAAAAAAACAGCATACCGCAGATAGTTTTAGATTACTCGAATGGATAAACCGTTTGTTTAATAAAGTACAACCATACATATTTTTAAATCAAATACAAGAAAAAATATTCCCCAAACTTGATTTATAAGATTTATATCCCCCCAAATTGTACACGATTATTTACAATAAACATACACAAAATTTAAAAAAAAATGCATTTTAATTTAAAATTAACGCCGAAAATATTAAGCAGATACTTAACGTCATGTTGTCGCGTGGATATTGCAACTACATCTTTATATTTTCGTAGATATTCGGTACATAGAGATTTGAGAACACCTCCATGTTCTTCTGCAGAGAATTGTATGCGTATGATTTAAATTTCATAAGAATAAGATGTAGTTTAAGCTTTAAGTGCATGCATCATGGATCATTAAGTGTGCACTTATAAGTTCGGGAATATTTCCATTATCTTGTATCCGATAAATTTTACATAAGGCTAAAGAGCATACAAACTTCAAACGATCACGCACAGACTGAGTATTACACACGCGCATATACACACACGCGTGCACACACGCGCATGCACACACATATATACATTGCTAAACAACAATTGACATATAAATAGCTTACCTTTGATTTGTAAGAGTAAGCATAGATCAAGTATTAAACAATTATGGACACTGGTGGCCGTTGCCGATATGAAATTATCTAATTTTCACTGACGATTAGTGCTGGTTTGAAGCGATAACATGCAATTTGAATTTTAAAAAGAAGCAATTAAGGGAACGCGTAAATCAGTATAAATTAATAAAATTACGAAAAATGTTCTATTAACATAATAGTGGAAAATAAAAACAGAAGTTTTAGAAGTAAGAGATTCTCACTGCATATGGACTTTTTAGAGTAATCAAAATCAGTGGTAGCAGTCCTAGCTGTTTCCGTTTGTTAGTTAAATTTTTCTCTTCTTTTCAAATCTTCCGGAAATAGTATTAAAGAAAATTCCAGTTTTATGTCGTCCTCTTTAATGTGTAAAGCAAAACAACTACAATTATTCACATCACTTCTTTGAGTATTTTCATATTAAGAACGGCGTTTGGAATAGACACCCCCAAACTCCCCATGAAAAGCCTTCAGAATAGACACCGCCAAACTCCTCATCTTAAGAACGGCGTTCGGAATAGACACCTCTAATATCCCCATGTAAAGAACGACTTTCGGAGTAGAAACCCTCTTTTTAGGGTGTGTGTGAATAATTCCCCCAAATTTAACCATGCTTATCGTTATCAGCATACTCATCGCAAATGCTAAAAAAACAAAAACAAAACAAAACTGGACGGGTGGCAGTGTCGGTCGAAGAGAAGTAGGTGTGTTTATCGCGCATGCGTACAAACCTGGCAACCAGTGAATTACAGTGCATAATACAGGTCTTTATATCTCTATAAGTATTTGTCTCCGCAAAATTTCAATGGGATTGAAAAGTCGTCTAGAGAAAATTGTTGAGTTGGACGTAATGTAGACATTTACCCCCTACCAAAAAAATGTTAACGTATGCGAAATCTCGAGAATTAGTCCGGAACATAAAATGAAATAAAATACTCTATAGAATTCGAAATCAGTGAAAACACAAGTATATGTAAGAAATTATTGTTTCCCTACGTAATGAAATTTACGTTAGAACTTTAGCATAGGTAATCGGTGTAAAAAATTAGTAATGTGCATAAAGCCAGATCTAACTTTCAAACACGCCGGCAGTTCTGTCACTTGAGGTATTGAAGCAGAAAATGGATACAATATTTCAAATATTATTCAAAACTACTTACTTATATATTTGGACAAAATATTAATATATATTTTGTTAATGTATTTTTACAAACATGTTTACATTTTTTTCAAATATAGTTATGTTTTTTAATGTACTTTATTTAAACATACTATATTTAAATATACTTTATTTAAACCTTCGCAATCTATTACGATGGTCGCCGATTTAAAAATAAATATTACGGCAATATCAGCTTCTGGATTCGTACTTATTTTGTTTGAATTTAATGTTTTTTTAAGTATGTGAAATATTCATAAAACTGTTCCATACTAATATATAACTAAACAGTTTTGAATAATAGCGGAGCTATTGTATCTATTTTGTGCTTCCATACCTCAATTCACAGACCTGTCGGTGTAGTTGAAAGTTAGGGTCTAATCGTGAACCAGAATAGTAAAGGCAGAAAAACAAGAAAAGAAAAGACAGCAAAACGAGACAGAAAACACAGCGCATGTTCTTATTGGGGAGGAATAGTGCCGTGTTTGGTTTTTATTTTGTATGCTTACATTCCCAAACCATTGTTGTGTTTACCTTTATTTTAGTGTTCCAAACGTGCAAGCAAAGACGGAAAAGACGTTATATATGTAAATATTTTACCTTGTGCACATTTGTTCCAGTAATTAAGGTTATCAGTATTTAGTTGTCTGTTTATGAGCGGTTAATATGTTTGCATCGCCGTGAAATGCTTTTTTTTCTTCGGCATAAAAGGAAATGTTAAAGGCGAACAAGCGAGGAAGATAGAGATAGAGGGAGAGAGCGAGCGATAGAGTTGTGAAGAACTTATAAAGAGAGAGAGAGAGAGAGGGAGAGAGAGAGGGGGGAGAAATTAAGAGAGAAAAAAATAAAAACTAGAGGAGATGTTGTCGATGCCGTAAAACGTAAGAAAATGAACGCAACAATTTACTCAGAGGGCAAAAATAGGTATCATTGCGATGCCATATTTTAATGGTACATTAGCGTTCGTTTAGCATGCGAATACCGTTAATTCGGAATATAAGAATGGTCAGAGCTCAGTCAATCAGAATGAGAGGAATTATTCTCAGAAGACTTTATTATTGTTGAAACGGAAAAGGGAAAGGTAGTGTTATGTCTATGAGTTTATGATCCAGTTACGAAGAGTCAATCACAATATATGTATAATGTGTATATTTTCTCTCATTGTTGACTGGGGGCGGTAGGAGGACCTGACATTTAGAGGGAATAATCGAGACCAACTTCATATATATGCAGGTACATTAATACATATATATATATAGAGAGAAAAAGATTTGTTTTTACTATAACCTTTTTACGTAAATATTACGCAATATTACGTAGAATATCTGCATGAATATAATTACACGTAACATCCATAAGACCCCCCCAAAGTAATAGGAAATTAATTCAAATGAATGTTTAAAAGAATATGCAAATTAGCTTGTCTTTTGCAGATTAATGCAATTCCACGATCGATATATAACAAAGTTATATATATATTTTTTTTTACATAGACATCACCACATTATCAAGGCCAAGAGGCCACTCAAGGATAAGGTTAAAGAGTGTACAGTAGAAATTGGACAATTTAGTAATCATTAGTAATGAAAATTTGGTAAATTTGATAACTTATATGGAACGGCTCATCAAGAACTTATTTACGTTAGACTTGAAGACAACCATATTGTAGACAGCCGGAAAGCAGGAAAACGGAAGACAATTCCACAGGCGTGCAGTTCTAAGAAAGAAGCTTTGTTCATGGAATCTACGTTTAGGTTTAGGCACAGATAAAGAGTGGGGGGAATTATTGATAGTGTTTACAGCTATACGAGTGTTTCTTGTGAAAGTTTGGCGAGGGGGGACCATAGATTGAAGCTCAGTCGAACACTTTCCATGAAAATAACGATACATCAGAGACAAACTCGCAACATCTCTTCTGTGAGACAGAGGTTGCAAGGAAGAGAAAAGGACATCTCCTACGAGGCTACGAAGTCTGTTTTGAAGTCTATCAAGGCAGGCCAAGTTCTTTCTAGCAGCTCCTGCCCAGATGTGGCAACAGTATTCCATCCTTGGACGTACCTGGCTCTTATATAGATAGAGAATAGCATCAACAGTGAGATATCTACCGGATCGAGAGAAAGATCCCACCATTTTTCCAGCGGCCTTGGCAACAGATTTGATGTACGTGTTCCATTTAAGATCAGGAGTAATGGTCAAGCCCAGAAGCTTGTCAAAACTTGAGGCCTCCTGAAGACGAGAGCCATTCATTTCAATTGATGCCAGATGTGGATCAGAATGTTGATGATGTAAAAAGAGAAGCTTGGTTTTAGATGCATTAAAAGTAACCAGCCACTCCTTACCCCATTGTACAACGTGCTCAAGATCAGAGGAGAGAGAATTGGAGAGAACTTGGTCGTTTACTGTCTTAGATGTGCTACCATACATGGTAGTGTCGTCAGCATAAATGTCTACAAATGATGTAAGGATGTGATTTGGAAGATCATTAATGTAGATCAGAAAAAGAGTTGGGCCCAGGATGGACCCCTGAGGGACACCGGCATTAATACTGTGAGCTTCTGATTTTTGCCCCTCAACTACTACTCTTAAGAACCTATCAGAAAGAAATGATTTAATAATTGAGAAGACATTTCCAGCTATACCATAGCTAGAGATCTTATGAAGTAAACCTTTATGCCATACCCTATCAAAGGCCTTAGATATGTCAAGAGCAATTGCCCTAGAAAGGTTGCCTCTGTCGAGAGATTTGCTAATCCTATGAGATATAACACTAAGCACAACTGCTATAGATCTAGCAGAACGAAAACCATATTGAGTGTCACTAAGAATGTTATTTTTGTTGAGATGGTTGATTACTTCTGTATTTAACACAGATTCTAGCAACTTACTCATGACGCACAGGAGACTTATTGGCCTGCACTGAGAGGGGGATGAGCGATCACCTGACTTCTTAAATACAGGGCATACTGATGAAATTTTCCAGGGAGATGGAAAACTATTCTCCTTAAGACAACGTTTAAACAGTTTTGTAAGTATGGGCGCTAGTTCAGGTTGAAGTTTTTTGAGTACTATAATTGGAATACCGTCAGGGCCAGTTGCTTTACTGGAATTAAGGTTTTTGATTAGCTTGGCAACATTACATAGAGACATACGTATATCGCATAGCGTGTTTTCTGATACAGGAGGAAATATAGGGGGTTGGCGGCCTTGATCGCAAAGGGTAGAATTAGCTGCAAAGTTCTTGACAAAGAGTTTGGCTTTGTCTGATGCTGACCAGATTACCTCAGGTCCATTGATAATAGTTGGGATGGAGCACACGCTTCTGTTCAGGATTATGTTTGCTATTTGCCAAAACTGGTGGGAAGTAAGCCGCTGCTCAGCTACTTTGGACTTAACAGATTGAGCATACAACTCTCTTGCGTTATTTATTACTTTCTTACAATGGTTGCTGGCAGTCCTGAAAGCGGCTTTAGTTTCCATACATCTATTACGTTTGAAACAGTGGAAAAAGTGATTTCTGTACGCAATGGCAGCAGCACATTCTGGAGAGAACCATGGCTGGCTGTTAGGTTTTTGCTGAAACTTTCTGGAGGGTATGAAGCCGTCAATACCTACAATTAACCATTCCGTCAGGTCTAATACTATAGAGGACACATCATTTTTAAACATTGAATGCAGAGGTAGATCAGATATAAATGTACGGAAGCTATCCCAGTCAGCCTTAGTGTATCGATATACTGTACGATGGAGAGGTACGTTTGGGGACTTATTACATTTCATTTTTATCTTAATTGATACAACAGAGTGGTCGGAAGATCCAAGAGGCGACAGAACAGAAACTGAACATAGTTCAGGGCAAGTTGTGAGAAAAAGGTCTAGTAGGCTCGCATACTGGCCGTCATTGTCGGGCACACGTGTGGGTTCCTGAACAATCTGAGTGAAGTCATAAGCAATGGAGAAATCATGACAGAACCTCCCCTCATCATCGGTCTTGTTTGAGTGGGTCAACCATTCAACGTTGTGAACATTGAAGTCTCCACATACGTGAATGTTAGCTGAAGGATAAGCAGATAGGACTTGGTCAATTTTCTCAGATATGCTTTTAAAGATAGTAACTCCGCTATTGTGGGGGCGATAGAGAGTAAATATAAATGCAGTAGTGTGAGCTAAAGCAACCCGGAAGCACATATAGGGTAAGTTAGGATCTTCCCTGGAGATGTCCCTACCACATGGAAAGCTATCTTTAATATAGGCACATATTCCATGCCCATGGCGATCCTGGGGGTCAGATTTAGAAATTAAGCTAGAGTATCCTTTAATTGCGAACTCTTCTAGGGAAATAGCCTGTCCAATGCCAGTTTCACTTAAAAATAAAAGGTCTGGTTTAGTCTCCTTTAATTGGGTTTCAACCTCTGGAAGGTTAGAACGAAGACCCCTGATGTTGGAGAAGTAGACATGGTAGTAGGAAGTTGGAGAACCGGGTTTAATCGTGTATTTTTTCTTGAAACTTGTCATGATGGAATTTTGGAATTTGTGGACTAGGTCGTCAGATTTACTTAGAGCAGGACAGAGAGGGGAAACTAAGAGAGAAAAAGAAACGAAGAATTTTTTTTGTAGCTACTGATAAGGTAAAGCCGTAACAATTACCCACTAGTATGGCATCGAGAGGCTCCACCAGAAGCTACTGCATGGTCCAGAATCAATTCACCAAATGGCAATACAGCAGCCCCAGTACTTTGAAAAAAACTTTTTTTAAATAAATCGTATTTTTAAATAAATCGTAAATTTTATTTTTTAAATACGAATATCAATACAGACAGAAAAAATATAGGCGTATTTTACAAACTCTATAAAATAACTTTGAAAGGCATTTTATCCAATTATTAATAGATTCTACTGAATATTTTGTCGTGTATATGCATCGCTTAAAAATCTGTAATACTCTGGGGGGGGGTTACCCGGAATACTATTTACGTATACATAAATTTATAAGCTATATCCATCTATTTCAGTGGAGTTTTTTTTCAATTATCAACACTGGTCTGTAATTGAAATGTAATAAAATTCAACTGCCAGAGGTTGAGTTTGCCAACGCGTGCCATATTGTGAAAACAGTAACAAGTTAATTACTGCTTTATATAAATAAATAGCCTTCATATTGTCACATGATTAGTAATTATAAGAAGGCAGTTTTAGCGTGGGTAGAATTTCTGGTGTTTATTACTTAAATGACACCTCAAGTACGCCCCCATCCCCGTTTCTATTACAAGGAAATAATTTAAGGAATTTGAAAATTAGATTTTGGGTTTACTTTCAGCAGCCTAATATATTTTGTTTCTCTTATTTTCTCCTCATATTCTATGGCCGATATTTCCGACAAAGATTGTAATATACTGTTTTATGGGTCGGAATATAAACATCTAACACTTATCATTGGCAATCTTTTGTCCTTGAAGTACTATTTTTTAAAACTCTTTACACCAATTGCTTCATGCTATGTCTAGAACGAATTCTAAAAAAATTGCAGTTACTATAACCTGTAAGCGACTACTAAACGCGTTGCAACCTTACTAGGAAGCTTTGTCAAGCTTTATACTTGTGAAGCTGTCTAATGCAGACAGATTTTGCCTCAGTCACTTTTCCTTCTGCTCTTACTATTTTCATTGTAAAAATAACATTGTTTTGATAATTTTATCTGTTTTTATATATGCTTTACGTAAACTGACCAAAACAAAGCGTTTCCAAAAACACAGAGTCATACAGCGCATTTTTCTAATGTTTAAAGAAATTAGTTCCCAAAAATGTAACCAATTAAATCAATCGATTACGCACCATGTGTAAATGTTTTGAAAGATTTTAACATGAGTCTTCAGTTTTCTATACATATTTTGAACTTGTACAGAAAACTACCCATTTTTCCGTGAATGTTGCCTCGACATATTCTGGCAGTTTACATAAATCAACGGAATATGAAGAAAAGTTCAGCCAACGCAGAAGGCAACAGTTAATCAACATTGTAACTATTTGAAATTTACAGCGAGAATGCGTAATTTGTTCGGAACACAGCTTAAAATAATTTGCAAATCGACAGCATATAATCGAAAATCTTCAATAGATAAATAAACAAATAAAAAATAGTCTACTTGCTAACCTTAACATAAAACGAGTACCTTCCTCGACGTATATATCCTCGACAAACCCGCTTAGCAACACAATCTCACCTCTTCACCGTTGAGGTCCCTAAATGCAAGAAAGCTTTCTACTGCAATAATTTCTTCCCTCAAACAGCTAGACTTTGAAATTCCCTTACCGCTCCCTGCTTCCATAGTTGCACTGATATGCAGAAGTTCAAATGTAACGTAAGCGAACATCCTGTTAATCTTTCCTATCCATGGCTCCAAATAGTAGCCACTTATGTTCAAGTGGCAACATGCCTTGCTTGAGGTGAAAGTGAAAAAGAAAAGACATCTTGACATACGTCAAGGATGAGAGTTCATATAGAAACGTTGTTTTAATTTGAATAAAGCAAAATACGCATCAAGTGCGCTTGAAAGCCAAATCAAACTTTACAACATGACACGGAAGAAGAAAAGGAAAAAAAAAAGAAACAACACACTGAAGATGGAGTATACCCCTGAAATATATTTATGATAAATGTCAAACAAGGAAAATATTTGTTTATTTTCCTTATATTACGTTGTGATTTGGCTTTCAAGCGCACTTGATGCGTATTTTATTGTCATAGTTTATTTCGTACACTCCTCAAAACCCGCTCTTTGAAAAAATAACATTTTTTACAACAAAAAGTAACAAAACAAAAAAAAAAGTTTCAATTTGGTGTTACAAATTATTTTGCAAAAATACATATTTATTCATGAAACTTACTGTAGATGAGTTTTTTTTATTATTGTATTTTCATTTTCTTTATTGAAATTATTATACGCTAAACATTTTCTCTCATAGTGTTTTCTTTTTGTGTAGCATTTTAGAATTTGATGAGAGCTCAGCATAGTCCTGTACTTTACGTAAGCCTCTGGAATATTGGCAGTAAATGGAAAAATAACATAAGTTGCATTCAAAATTATTGAAAAATAAGTAAATATATTTTGAGGAAAATATCGCATATTCTTTCAATCACTTGTTCTCCGCCATCCTTTATTCCATCGTTTCTGCATTGCATGATCCTTTTTTAATACTTATATACTTACTTTTTATTCTTTTTTAAAATTACGACTTTTGAATACAAATTTGGATGCAAAATGAATGCCGATGCTCAAAATATATAAACATTTTGACCTCTCCTTTTACTTAAAAATTCACTAAAAATCAGAAAATTAACCAATTTTAATGAAATCTTCAGTATTTATAAAATAATGAACACGAAATATATTGAACTGATTATTTTTCATTTTAATCTCCGTGAAAATATATTATTTTGTGTAAACGAAATACGTTTACTAAAGTTATGGCTTGTGTATTAAAATAATGAATGGATTTATTTTTTGCTTTTTTATGAAAATAAAGCCTCGTAAAATATAATAATTCAAAAAAGTTATTTAATTTTTACAGGAACATTACGAAAAAAAAAACCCTGAAGTCCGTATTAATGAATTCGACATAACTCGAAGAAAATATAAATTCCTCGAACTACCATTCAATATCATTGAATTAAGCACAAAAAATTATAATAGAAAAAATATTTCTACTTTTTAAAAAAAATTATGGGTTTCTACTTTTTTTTTAAATTATAGGTTTCGCATAATTTTTATATGCAAGATTTTAATATTTTCCTTGCTTGTATGAATGTGAAACTGTCTGCTTAACATAGATTTTATATAATATTGAACAACAATTAAAATAAAAATTAATTTAGAAAGAGGAACATAGAAAAATAATTAAATTAAAAGATGGTAAGAATTATACAAAAGTTCAGAATATGAATGTACGGATACACGCCTGGGAAAAAACAAAACTAGCTTCCTCCCTTCCTCTGTTTTAATTACCTGACGTCATTTTCACATTTTTGGGCTTTCGTATATTCCATGTTTACAAACTTCCGTTTAAAGCGATTTTGCTCTTCGCAAAATCGCCCGCTTTTGGGGGCTAATTAAGCTATTTTTTGTACAAACAAGGTGTTTTTTATTTAATTCAATATCTTAGGACTTTACTTTACTAATTATATTTGATATAGCCCCAGAAAACTAACATTTATCTTTTAAATGTTTGTTTACAATGAATTTATTTAAGTTCAAATTAAGCTGAATTAGTTAGGTCGCTGTGAAAAAAAAAATTATGTTTATTTTTACACGTTTACAAATATTTTTTCCTTTGGGAAATTATCTTTAGTTTAATCTTTCAAATACAATCAAAAAGTAGCCGGAAACTTAAAAATTATGATAAATCGGCTTTCAAAAAAAAAAAAATACCCCCGTCCCCCATCTTTATTCGTCCATTTTTGCCCGTACCTAGCTATCAATATCGCTTATATATTTGAAAGATTGTGTAATGGAAAAATACAATAAATCTCTTCCTTTCTTGGAAATTTCTAGAGATTTAAAAACCCTTAGAGTAATATTGCATTTACTATAATTCGACGTTGAACAGTTTTTGTCCATCACCTACTCAGACGTTAAAACATATATTAATACACACGCAACTGAAAATGGCAAACTTGAACGAATTTCCCAACAACAAACTATATGGAATAATATCAAAAACTAAAAACCAGAAACAAAACACAAAAGTAAATAGAAAAGTCACACTAGCTAAATTAAAAATGGGCCATACACATTTAACCCATTCATATCTCTTGAGAGAAGAAAATCAACCCATTTGTATACTATGTCAAAACCCATTCAACAATTAAACACATTCTAACTGATGCATTCAGTTTGTAAAAAAGACGGCTAGATTCTACAAAATAGAATATTAAAGATTTATTTGATAAAAACAGCAACCATATCATATTTTCTACCTTACAAATGGCTTTAATCGAAAAACTTAAAAAGAACAAATCATTTATACATCAGGTAGATCTAGGGATAAAGACACTCCCTCCCCCGAACATAAAGATACTCGATATAAAAATTATCCAAAGGGTCAACATGCCGTAAAATGCAACAAAACAAAATCTGACACCCAAGCAATAAATCTTTACGACCCAGAAACGGTAAGTGTTATTATATGCCATAAACACTATAGTGAATCCATTGTTAATCATTTTTCATTCGGTAATATTGTATTAATGTACTAGTATTGTTTTACTGTATTGGACGACACTATCGGAATTTAATCGTTTCATGTTGCTGGTCATTTTCTCCTTTCTTTTCATTACAGTATGGAGAATATGTTACTCAACATACATTGCTTATGTACTTAATGTAACCTTTATTGCAGTTACGTCTTTTACACACAAGTTAACACATGCTTTACCCGAGACTCACCTACTCTAATGATTTTTAGATGTCGCAAGGCTTTCTAATTTAATAGATCCATTTCTCGAACTGTATTCCCTTTGAATTGGTGTTCTTGCTCACTATTTACCGGACTATAACAAGATTCAGAAATTTTAATGTAATGTTAAAAATCATCCTGCGGCCTTTATCCCCATCCAAGCTTTGCTGTATAAACCGTGCTCCTATCATACTGCGTTAACTATAAGTGCAGAAACAAAGTGTTACCGGAATTATGTTCATTAAACACAAATTGGAAGTGATGCCATGGATTCTTCAAACACAACTTTACTCTCACACATACGCTCGTGAAGCATAACACGTTTGTCGTGACAGTTCAGTGTAGGTTTCGGCTCTGATTCAACATTCAAAGTTTTTTTTCTTTTTTTAATGGATAGGTGTTTTATAAATATGAATACACTTACGTAACACGACACTAAAAAAAGCATTACTTACGAAGTGCCTTCAATAACTTTCCAGACATTTTAAATTGTTGTCGACTCTTTAAAATGTATTATGTTATTATTAGGTTGGTGCAGTAACAATGTCGTTTTTATATATAAAGTTGAACGTCAGAAAACGATATTATTTTTGCACAAACCTAACACTATACATCTGAGATGACATAACTGACAATTTTTTTATGATTGCAGGTTCAAATTCAAGTTACAGCAGGAATTAGAATACACTTGACTGATTGTCACAGCTGGTGAATTTCAAAAATGCAATCTGGACGTGAGGATATTTTGAAAGAATGATATGCAATACAATTATATTTTAATCTTCGAAAAATACCACAGAAACATATGGAATGCTTCTGACTGCTTTTGGGCCATCTTGCATGAATTGAGCATCAGTTTTTGAGTTACATAAGAGATTAAAAGAAGGCAGGGACTCTGTGAGGGATGATGAGACATTTGTTAGGATTAAGGAAGTCAGATCACCAAAGTTGATTGGCAAAATAAAGAATTTCATGGATAAGGACAGTCGTATGTCAATAGAACAATAAGTGTATAGTTTGATGTTAGTGTTTATTATTCTAAAGGAACTAAAGGTGCTGAAGATTTGCGCAAAGTTTGTCCCAAGGGTGCGCCATCCTTGTCACGGACTATTTGGCGAAGATGGGTATCAAGATATGTTCCCTATAGCCTAGAACCTGCTTTCAGTGACTTCCGATTATTCCTTAAGCTCAGAGAAACCCTTAGAGGGTTTCGTCATGAGAGAACGGAGTAGATGAAAGAGACTGCGATGAGACTCACACAAGGGGATTTTTATGGGGATTTCCAGAAGTTGTTGGAACGGTACAACGAGTTGCAGCCGGAGAAGATTTCTTCAAATGGGATTAGAGTTTATGTACTTCTAATAAAATTGTACAAACGAGAAACTTATTGAAGGCACCTCACACAAAAAAAATCATTGCTTCAATACATTTTTAATCAATGACACTTTTAATTAAGCCATAACAAATTAGATACTTCATTACAAAATATATATTTTACATCAATCAATAAATATTCTTCGCACATTAGTTTCTGGGTTATATTTTAAAGGGATTTTATAAGACATAATATAAATGAAAATTTTTCATTTAAAAATTAAAATATCAGATTTGTATTAAATACGATGTATAGTACGAAAGGTGTTCGAGAAGTTAGGTCTCCTACTTTTAACTAAAAAACTAAATTGTAGATGAGTTACAAAGACGGAAGTAGTACCATTAACATGAGAGACCTTCTATGTTCCACAATATATTTTTCTACGCAGTCACCACCATTTTCAACACTTTGCCCACCTCATTTGATGAATTGGTCGTAAAAGTTCCGAGCACGCTTTATCACTCAGATCTCTGTCGCAACTTTAAATCGACGAACCACTCTCTTACTTGTACTGACATCAACTACATTGGCTTCTGAAACGTTTAACAGGCGCCAGTAAATGTTTAGCGTCTCGATTATTACCGCATGTAAGAATGCAATGGCATATGTCTTCTTCTGACGCACACCCATGACAGGGGTTGCATTCTTAGAGTCTCACACTGTCTATTTCTGTCCTGAACGGAAAATAGACTTCTACTTCATAAGTGTAGATTTAATATAGTAGCTGCATTCAGTTTTGACAGACTATGGATACCCACTGTAAAGGTGGCTGTCAGTGAAATTTTTGTGGCAAGAGTTGTGCAATTTCCAACCACGCCTCTCCTCAGTCGACATCGTTAAATACCAGTGGAGATTCAGCATGATTGGAAATAATGCCGAGATAAGCCAAGAATGTATTCAACGCCTGAAATTCCTAAATGGTCACCAATCTAGTATTAGCCAGGCTCAACGTCACTTATCTTCGGTGGTCTGATGAGAACCGGTGTACTAGTGTGATTATGTCATATATATGGATATACACATATACGTACACACACACATGCACATACACATATATTTATGTACATGCCTACCCTCAAATAATATCGAGAGCACATACAGCGCCTAGACTTCCCAAATAGTCACCCATCTGGTACTAGCCAGGCTGAACCTTACTTAATCCGGTGATCTGACAAGAACTGATATGTCAACGTGATTATACCGTATATTATTAGCACACACACACATATGTAATTATACCGTATATTATTAGCAAACACACACACATATGTGTGTGTGTGTGTTTGCTAATAATATACGGTATGATTACGTTCACATATCAGGGACCTAGACGACCCATGTAGATTATGACTTCATTAAAAATTTGCTATACTGTACTTTAAAGAACCCCAACATCTATTAAACTGTAGAAGAGAAATAGCAAACAACTGTGTTCACAAGATAATTTACTCTAGGATAACGATACAAAATAGTTTTAAAACTAACAAAAACAATAGAAAATAAACAAATAAATTAACATGAATATACATAAACAATCACACATATATGTATGTATATATATATATGTATATATATGTGTGCATATATGTATGTACATATATATATTTATATATAAACTAACATAAAAAACATAACCTAGATTTAAAACAGGTCAAGAAACTAGATATTCAGGCTAAATAAAGCACACACAAAGGAACAGGTCAACCAGAGGTAAAATAGGCAAATTGAAACCTAGAGAGGCATACATTCTGCTTAAAGACCACAAATGGGATTTAATAATAATCACAGCACCCGCTTGATAAACCCAACTAAACCTGAAATAGGTACAATTAGCAAAACAATACTTTCTAGAGTAAACAAACAAATCAAACAGGACCTAGAATAAAACCAGTGGACAAATACTACCGAAGCAATCACCTGATTTAAAAATATAGAAAACAAAGATAAATGTACGTTTATACAGTTCGACACCATAGACTTCTATCCCTCGATATCCGAAGAAATTTTTAACATTGCCCTAGAACTCGCCGAGGCATACACTGATATATCCTCGGAAGAAATCAACATCATTAAAAATGTAGAAAGTCAGTTCTAATAAATAACAATGACCAATGGATAAAAACTAAAATGACAAATTCGTTTGATTTGGTGATGGGTGTCAGGAATTCTGCAGAAGCATCAGATCTTGTGGGATTATTCATTCTATATACCCTCACAAGCATATTTGATACTACGGATATCGGCCTATATAGAAATGACGGACTAGCTATAATAAAAAAATTCCAACACAGTCAAGGGTGATAACTTTAAGAAAATCATACACAAGGAAATGAAAAAATTAGGCCTAAAAGTAGACGTATCAGCTAACATAAAAATAACAAACTTCCTGGACGTCACGTTAAATTTAGATAAAAACACATATGGACCCTACTTAAAAGATAACGCTACTCCAATATACGTTAACCCTAAGTCCCATCACCCACCATCAATTATAAAACAGATTCCTTACTCGATCGTAAGTAGACTCAGTAATAACTCAAGCGATAAAAATGCATTTAACAGGTCAACCAATATCTATGAAACAGCCGTAAAAAATAGTGGATACAAAAATATCGATATCAAATATAAGCAAAAAAAAACACCAATAACTATAATAAAATTAAAAATAGAAGAAAAAGAACAATAATTTTGTATACAGCCCCATACAACCAAATGTTAAAAACAAAACTTGGCAAGAAATTTCTAGATCTTATTGAAAAACACTTTCCCGCAACCAACCCCTTACACAAAATCTTCAATAAAAATCCCTTAAAGTTATCCTACAGCTATTGCGAAAATTTAGAGATGATAATTAAAGTACATAATAACAAAATATTAAATAAAAACAATGTAAACAACAACAAAATACACAATAAAAAAGTAGACACCATGACAAAAATAAAACTAACACTTGCAGAAATAATAATAATAATAATAATAATAATAATAATAATAATAATAATAATAATAATAATAATAATGATGATATTAAACCAACCTCGGACAAGAACAATCATACTAGAAACAAAAATACTAATAACGAACAAGCTAAATGCAACTGTAGACACTGCACACTTTGCCCAGTTCAAAATAAATGTCTAACCAAAAGCATAGTTTACCAGGCCACAATATTTGCGAAAGAAAACCTGAATAGCAAGAAATATTACGTAGGTATGACTTCCTTAGATTTCAAAACTCGATATTATGACCACAAAAGTACATTCAGCAATAAAAAACACCGTATGAAAACAACGTTAGCAAATAAATATGGGAACTCAAGGAAAGCGGACATTCGCCGGTAGTCGAATGGAAAATAATAAGACAAGCTACCACGTGTAGGGACCTAGACGACCCATGTAGATTATGACTTCATGAAAAATTTGCTATCCTGTATTTAAAGAACCCCAACATCTATTAAACTGTAGAAGAGAAATAGCAAACAACTGTGTTCACAAGATGAAATTTACTCTAGGATAGCGATACAAAATAGTTTTAAAACTAACAAAAACAATAGAAACTAAACAAATAAATAAACGTGAATATACATAAACAATCACACATATGTGTGTATATATATGCATATATGTATGTACAGATATATATATTTATATATAAACTAACATAAAAAACATAACCTAGATTTAAAACAGGTCAAGAAACTAGATATCCAGGCTAAATAAAGCACACACAAAGGAACAGGTCAACCAGAGGTAAAATAGGCCTTTGTCCGATAAGTGTATGTTCATTGGCTGATAGAAAGGGCGTGGTGGATACTAGAAAGCTGATTAGCTAACTAAAATCTCAATAGAAGGTGTGTATATAAAAACGACAGACAACCACAAAATTCGTGCATAAGCCTGAAGAGTCCTAGAGTGGATGAAACGCGAAATATTCAGTGTAGCTTAATCGCTATATATATTTTATAACTTACTAACTAGCTCTACTTACGTATTGAGCACTTTTGAAGTAAATACTTAAAGCTTACGCATAAATTTATACTTTCGTATATTAATTTTAGGTGAGTAAATGAAGTAGTTATATATATATATATATATTATACGTATGTATGTGTATGTACGCGCGTGTGTGCGTGTGTATATGTGTGTGTGTGTGGGTGTGCACATATGATTGTGTATGCGTGTGTGTGTATATATATATATCATCTGTTATCTATGCTACATCTTGTTTATGTGTATACGTGCACTTATGTTTGGGTGACCGAATCCATGTATGCATATGTGCTTGGATTAGAAAGGAAACTTCAACCAATATATACATAAGGTGGGATGTATGAATATGTATGTGTATGTGTGATTGTGAGTGCATGTGCCCATATATATATATATATGGGTGGATGAATGTATACACATCCGTATGTATGTGTGTGTATATATATATACATATGTATGCATATGTATGAGTGGGTAAATGTGTTCGTATGGATATGGATATACGCGTATGTGTGAGCCCCTGCATATGTCTGTGTGTGTGCATGTGTGTGTGTATGTGTATATGCCTACATAGTATGTGGATGTTTGTGAGTGTATATGCATATACATGTATGTGTGTATATATATGTGTGTATGTGCGTGTATATGTGTGCCTTTTGTTCAAGATCAAAGTGTAGTATCTGTTCTTCAGATGCTGCACTTCTATTTCTTGTTCTCTTTCGGTGGAGGAGCAGTCCTTCACGACTGAGACAATTTTTATTTTTGTACCTTTTCTCAACGCTAAAAAAAACGACCCTTGTGTCTAACTCTGTCCCGTGGGGAGGCATTGTAAATAGGTACTTGTGTGTGTGTGGGTGCGTGTACGTATGTCTGAATGATTAAGCGCATATATACATGCGTGTTTTGGTTGGGGAGAAAAAAAAGTGTATATATATATATATATATATATATATATATGTATATAAAATAAAAAATAAAAATAATTGTTTGCGGTGGATGTGTGCGAGTACGTGTGTGAGTGTGTAGGTGGGTATGTATATATGTATGCTCCTACATATATTTCTATGTATGTGCGTGTATGTATGTGTGTGCCTGCGTGCGTGTGCGTGTGCATGTGTACATGTACATGAATGTATATGTATGCGTGTGTGATTGTGTGTGAGTGTGTGCTATACATGAGGAAAGAAAGTCTTTAAAAAGAACTCTAAAAAAACCATAATAACCCTCACCAAATGAACCAAAAGCCACTCTTTGAATATAACTTTGACCGGACACTTTGAACATTTACAGTTGGAGTCAGAATGTCTGAGATCACACATCACTCTGAAAAACATATTTAATATCAGCGGAGGTAACTCTACAAACTCCCATTTTAAAGAAAAGCTTTTTACGAAAACATCTGAAGAGAGCACACCCTAAGCTCGAAACGCGTTATAAAACTATTTTAATATACTCATAAATAACAAAGTTGTATTTTCTTTTTAAATAAATAGAAAAAAGGGGTGTTGATAAGACTATCAATACACACAAAAATATATAGATTTATTTTTGGGTAAAGTTCCCCCGGGGTTTCCTTTCACTTCAGTAAATAATGGTCTTTTGTTATATATATGGCGTACTATTATCCTTATATATATGATGTTTATGTTTATATATATATATATATATATATATATATATATATATATATATATATATATAAGTGATAGTGTCTGTGTGTGTCTGTGCGTCTGTGTGCATTTCCCTACGCTAAAACTCTATCAATTTTAAGCCTAGAGATTCGAAATTTGATATACAGGGTACTGAGATTTGGGAAAATCGATGTGATAGGTTTTCGACAGAAATTTGGCAATTAAGTGGTCAATATTCAACGATTTGACCTTTGAGAACTCTACCAAACTCCTCCTACAATTTTGGGTCTAAACACGTGATATTTTAGATATAGATTCCTTGGACATGGATCTAACTTATTAACTTTACTTGATCCCTAAACAATAAATGTTAAGAGGTCATAATAGGGGTCAAAGTTTAAAATAATTGACCTTTTTTTTTCTCAGCATTAACCTCAAAACACCTGGGCAACGCCGAGCACCGATTGCTAGTATATATATATATATATATATATATATATATATATATATATATATTTATTAGAACCCAGTATACGGTGGCCTTGAGATACGCTTTTTTCAGGTTACGATGTTGAATATGATTTTTCGTTGTCCTTGATTACGGTATTTGCCCCGCCTTACGGTGTTTTGTATAATGTTATTTAATTATATACAGGTGTATTATATACTGTACTGTATTCTGTTACTAATTTTTAAATCCGTATCCCGGGATTCTACTGTATTAATAATAACGTAGTAATAAATAGTGATATATAGTGATTAATACGATTGTAAATCTAAATTTAAAATTGGTTTAAGGCTTCTAGAAACTCATTTCCTCATTTCAGTTTACATTTTGGAATCGGCCGTGTTTTTGTTGAGATAAGTGTTTTCAATTTTAATCATACTTTTTATTTTTAGATTCAAATATTAATAACTCCATTTTATTTCAGTATTTTATTTATGTAACTTTCGGAAGAACCCCCCCGCCATACGCTTTTCTTTTTTTATCGTAAATTTCTTATAACGTGACTAGCTAAAGTTCAGAATAAAATCACGCTTTCTTTTAACGGTTTATTTAAAAAAAAAAATCTTTTTGAACGCTGTTAACTTAAATTTCCTCATTTCAGTTTACATTTTGGAATCGGCCGTGTTTTTGTTGAGATAAGTGTTTTCAATTTTAATCATACTTTTTATTTTTAGATTCAAATATTAATAACTCCATTTTATTTCAGTATTCAATTTATGTATTTCTGTTTTATTAAATGCTAGCTTTTTTTTTCTCGTCCGTAAATGTTTATTTATCTACCAAGTTGATTGCAAAAATAGATTACGAATTTTTACTCATTCTTAGTTCGTGAGAGGGGAATCTATCACTATACTTTCCCTTAAACACGTCCGTTGGACTTTTAAGTAGAATACTTAATAGTTTGTTTTTTTTTAATGGAGAGAATTGTGGATGCGTTATCGGCAGCTCCTGTTACTCTCGCTTCTTCTTATTTGTCCCTCAGTCCTCATTTTTTAATGAGTGATTTTTCTGACAAAGGGAGAAGAAAAAGCTGTTTTCTAGGTTGGCAGTATTTTGCGCGAACAGTTGGCAGAGATGGCGGAAATTTTCTGTTTCTATGTCTATCCTTGTAGCCATGTCACTAGTAAGGGTGCTGGAGGATAACGTTTTGTCTGGGCTGACGTTATCCGCCTGATAGTCAGGGACCCGAACCTTGGATTAACCACCAAGGAGGCTGTCCTATCAGCAGGTGCAAAGTACTGGAGCTGCTGTATTGCCATTTGGTGAATGGATTCTGGACCATGCAGTAGCTTCTGGTGGGGCCTCTCGATGCCATACTAGTGGGTAATTGTTACGGCTTTACCGTATCATTAGCTACAAATAATAATAAAAAAATCTTCATTTCTTTTTCTCTCTTAGTTTCCCCTCTCTGTCCTGCTCTAAGTAAATCTGACGACCTAGTCCACAAATTCCAAAAATTCATCATGACAAGTTTCAAGAAAAAATACACGATTAAACCCGGTTCTCCAACTTCCAACGTAGACCCCTACTACCATGTCTCCTTCTCCAACATCAGGGGTCTACGTTCTAACCTTCCAGAGGTTGAAACCCAATTACAGGAGACTAAACCAGACCTTTTATTTTTAAGTGAAACTGGCATTGAACAGGCTATTTCCCTAGAAGAGTTCGCAATTAAAGGATACTCTAACTTAAGTTCTAAATCTGACCCCCAAGATCGCCATGGGCATGGAATTTGTGCCTACATTAGGGATAACTTTCCATGTGGTAGGGACATCTCCCGGGAAGATCCTAACTTACCCTATATGTGTTTCCGGGTTGCTTTAGCTCACACTACGGCATTTATATTTACTCTCTATCGCCCTCATAACAGCGGAGTTACTATCTTTCAAAGCATATCTAAGAAAATTGACCAAGTCTTATCTGCTTATCCTTCAGCTAACATTCACGTATGTGGTGACTTCAATGTTCACAACGTCGAATGGTTGACCCACTCTAACAAGACCGATGATGAGGGAAGGTTCTGTCATGATTTCTCCATTGCTTATGACCTCACTCAGATTGTTCAGGAACCCACACGTGTGCCCGACAATGATGGCCAGTATGCGAGCCTACTAGACCTTTTTCTCACAACTTGCCCTGAACTATGTTCAGTTTCTGTTCTGTCGCGTCTTGGCTCTTCCGACCACTCTGTTGTATCAATTAAGATAAAAATGAAATGTAATAAGTCCCCAGACGTACGTCTCCATCGTACAGTATATCGATACACTAAGGCTGACTGGGATAGCTTCCGTACATTTATATCTGATCTACCTCTGCGTTCCATGTTTAAAAAGGATGTGTCCTCTATAGTATTAGACCTGACGGAATGGTTAATTGTAGGTATTGACCGTTTCATACCCTCGAAAAAGTTTCAGCAAAAACCTAACAGCCAGCCATGGTTCTCTCCAGAATGTGCTGCTGCCATTGCGCACAGAAATCACTTTTTCCACTGTTTCCAACGTAATAGATGTATGAAAACTAAAGCCGCTTTCAGGACTGCCAGCAACCATTGTAAGAAAGTAATAAAGAACGCAAGAGAGTTGTATGCTCAATCTGTTAAGTCCAAAGTAGCTGAGCAGCGGCTTACTTCCCACCAGTTTTGGCAAATAACAAACAGAATCCTGAACAGAAGCGTGTGCTCCATCCCAACTATTATCAATGGACCTGAGGTAATATCCTCAGCATCAGACAAAGCCAAACTCTTTGTCAAGAACTTCGCAGCTAATTCTACCCTTTGCGATCAAGGCTGGCAACCCCCAATATTTCCTCCTGTATCAGAAAATACGCTATGCGATATACGTATATATGTATGTGATGTTGCCAAGTTAATAAAAAAACCTTGATTCCAGTAAAGCAACTGGCCCTGACGGTATTCCAATTATAGTACTCAAAAAACTTCAACCTGAACTAGCGCCCATACTTACAAAACTGTTTAAACGTTGTCTTAAGGAGAATAGTTTCCCATCTCCCTGGAAAATTTCATCCGTATGCCCTGTATTTAAGAATTCAGGTGATCGCTCATCCCCCTCTCAGTACAGGCCAATAAGTCTCCTGTGCGTCATGAGTAAGTTGCTGGAATCTGTGTTAAATACAGAAGTAATCAACCATCTCAACAAAAATAACCTTCTTAGTGACACTCAATATGGTTTCCGTTCTGCTAGATCTACAGCAGATGTGCTTACAGTTATATCTCATAGGATTAGCAAATCTCTCGACGGAGGCAACCTTTTTAGGGCAATTGCTCTTGACATATCTAAAGCCTTTGATAGGGTATGGCATAAAGGTTTACTTTATAAGATCTCTAGCTATGGCATTGCTGGAAATGTCTTCTCAATTATTAAATCATTTCTTTCTGATAGGTTCATAAGAGTAGTAGTTGAGGGGCAAAAATCTGAAGCTCACAGTATTAATGCCGGTGTCCCTCAGGGGTCCATCCTGGGCCCAACTCTTTTCCTGATCTACATTAATGATCTTCCAAATCACATCCTTACATCATTTGTAGACATCTATGCTGACGACACTACCATTTATGGTAGCACATCTAAGACAGTAAACGACCAAGTTCTCTCCAATTCTCTCTCCTCTGATCTTGAGCACGTAGTACAATGGGGTAAAGAATGGCTGGTTACTTTTAATGCATCTAAAACCAAGCTTCTCTCTTTACATCATCAACATTCTGATCCACATCTGACATCAATTGAAATGAATGGCTCTCGTCTTCAGGAGGCCTCAAGTTTTGACAAACTTCTTGGCTTGACCATTACTCCTGATCTTAAATGGAACACGTATATCAAATCTGTTGCCAAGGCCGCTGGAAAAATGGTGAGATCTTTCTATCGATCCAGTAGATATCTCACTGCTGATGCTATTCTCTATCTATATAAGAGCCAGGTACGTCCAAGGATGGAATACTGTTGTCACATCTGGGCAGGAGCTGCTAGAAAGGACTTGGCCTGCCTTGATAGAGTTCAAAATAGACTTCGTAGCCTCGTAGGAGATGTCCTTTTCTCTTCCTTGCAACCTTTATCTCACAGAAGAGATGTTGCGAGTTTGTCTCTGATGTATCGTTATTTTCATGGAAAGTGTTCGACTGAGCTTCAATCTATGGTCCGCCCTCGCCAAACTTTCACAAGAAACATTCGTCTAGCTGTAAACACTATCAATAATTCCCCCCACTCTTTATCTGTGCCTAAACCTAAACGTAGATTCCATGAACAAAGCTTTTTTCTTAGAACTGCACGCCTGTGGAATTGTCTTCCGTTTTCCTGCTTTCCGGCTGACTACAATATGGTTGTCTTCAAGTCTAACGTAAATAAGTTCTTGATGAGCCGTTCCATATAAGTTATCAACTTTACCAAATTTTCATTACTAATGATTACTATAATGTCCAATTTCTACTGTACACTCTTTAACCCTTATCCTTGAGTGGCCTCTTGACCTTGATAATGTGGTGATGCCTATGTAAAAAAAAAAAAAAATTTCCTGAATTTGACAGAAATATTTCTGACAAAAAACAAATGAAGAAGGTCAGAATTTACAGATAATCAATATAACACGAGATTTTTAAATCAATGTAAATTAATATTTGTTATCAGATTGTAGTATTTATTGTCTATTTTTCTTCTCTTGTGTATAATTATTTTTTATTTCATTTTCTTGTAGGTTCGGTTTAGGTTATTTTACAAAATCTTTATTTTTTGCCATCGTGTTTCATTTTCACGTATTTTTGGCTTTAATTATTTCATTTCGCTTCGTTATGGTTTTTATTTAATTGCATTTTTTCTTTCTTGGATTTTCTCTATTTTCGTGCATGTTCTCTTTCATCTTTGAAATTTTATTTTATTTTTTGCACCAAATTTTATTTTTACTTTTTATATTTTTTGCTTTTGCATTTTTCTTGCTTTATTTGTTTGTTGCATATTAGCACACCCAGGATATAGCCAAACTACCTCAGGTAGAAAACTATTATTATTATCGTGTCGGTTGTCTGTTTTAAAGAGAGAAATGAAATTCAAGGACAAATATGAAAAATTACGTTTTAGGAATTTAACTTGACTAGATTCTATAAACGACAAAAAGAAGGAATTTTAGAAAAATAAAAACGAATAGGTTTTAATAGAAAAGAATGCAGTGAACATAAGAAAATAGGCTTCAAATCTATCTATAAAAATAGTAGAATTGAGCAAGAGAAAACGTGACTTATAAGTCATCTGTTAGACCTTTATGAACTGAATGATGTAAGTACAAAGGATTAGTTTGAATATGTACAGAAAAGGTTAGGAGTTTGTCGAGGAGTCTTGATGGAGCGACTTAGAACGAGTAGACGGGGCAGGCAAGATTTCAGCTGGCTAAAAACAAATATATATGTATAATGTAATCCATGAAAAAAAGAATGGTGTTCAACTCCAGAAGAAAAAGAGTCGCAACAGGAATAAATGCAAATGTGAATAACATCTGAGTTGTCGGGGTAGAAAATGAATTACATTTTCAGAAGCGCGTCTGGAACAATACAGCGATGTTGCCGACCAAAAAGGTATATCCTTCCCTTGTCTGGACAACGATGCTATTTGTCACATTTATTGAAATATTGTTGAAGATATCTATATCTGTGTAGTATATGTGTTAAAAATGTACACACACGCAACGAACATTACATAGATGACTATATAACACATACACGTCTTGGTTCCATTTTAATATACACACGCTATACAAAGCACCATTTTATACAAAACCTCCTTGTATACAACGCATTTATTATTTCATATTTATCTCAGTCGATTTACTCGTCTTACTTATTCTTACATTTTCCATGTTTACTCTTTCTAGCTTATGCATCCATTGCATGGTTGTAAGTATCGGACTTACTTTTGCGTTCAATATTCATCGAATTCTTTGAAGCAAGATAATCCCGTTGGTTTTTCTTTTTAATTTCTTAAACTGGCAACAAGTCCTAACTTGCTAGTGCAAATGACCTTCCGTGTTTATGAAAACTATGATTGCATTGTATTTTCTTTGTACAAAGCAATAAAAAATATTGACTTTGCAACCATTAATGTAATTACTGTTTGTAACCAGGTACTAATTAGCAGTAGTAATGACGTCAATGGTAAGCAAATAAGTGAGTCGATTCTTGGTTACCGCGTTGCATAGCATTGTTGTATGAGATGATGATGATGATGATGATGATGATGATGATGATGATGATGATGATGATGCTTGCCATTTCTAGGCCGCTGATAACATGCACTTCTTGGCCGTGGCTTGGACAATAAAAAGCAAGAATCTTTTTTATTACTTTACTTGGATCCCTTTCTCTCTCTGTGTTGATTACGGCTATCTAGTAAGGGAAATTCACGTCTCCAATCATCAGTTCATCAATGGCCTTATCTACATAATATATATTTCCTCTATATTCTAAATCGTAACTTGACATTTTATAATAATAATAATAATAATAATAATAATAATAATAGCTAGCTAGCAGAACGCGTGGAAATTCCATGGTAGTTGAAAATTTTTAAAACATAAATAAAACGAATAAAAAATAAAATAAAACAAATAATGACGAATTTAAAACAATTTTTTTAACATTTTTTTCCTTTTACAGCTAAAAAAATTGATTTCAAAAAAGTAAGATTTTTTTCAATGAAAATGCAACACACAACAAATTGTTTTGTTTTTTTCTGAATATTTTTTAAATAAATTATAAAGTAACAGATGGCAATTCACTTGCACATTTTTGTTAATTTAAATAAAAATGACTTACAATCTCCTCTAAACATGACTTTTTTTTAATTATAAAATAAAATTTGAAACTGTAAACAGACAGCCACGTTTTTTCTTCTTCTTTTCTTATTTTTGGATAGGAAATAGTTTCAATGATTTTTCACTTATAAAGTATGAGTATAAAGGGAGGTAATTCGTTTCTCATTATTAAACGTTTGCAATGAGGATGTTTTTTTATGACCCTGGTCGTACGAACAAGTAAATTAATATTTAGAGGAGGAGGAGGAGGAGGATGATGATGAAAATAATAATAATAATTATAATAATAATAATAATAATAATGATAATAATAATAATAAGAAGTGCAATGTTTGCATGCTCAAATCTATAACCTCTGACAATCTAATCCTACCCCTTGACTTCACTCAATAAAGCCCGGGCACATACATAACTGGCAAATAAGGTGCATTAAGCGAAAAGCACATTACCATCGGTACTTCACGGTAGGTGGTGCCTCACAGTCTGGTAAGACCAACCAGGTAGAAGAAAGATATCGCTTGTTGTGTATGCTAAAATTCATAAAACTCTTCTGAATGAAAAGTTGAATGAAAGTTAATGAGACTTGAACTCAAAATGAATGGCCAACACTCGGCAGGTGAACTTTGGAACACTAAGGAGAACCCGGTCGTCACATTGCGAGAATGCAATGGAGTAATGATATTAACAAGGTAACCATGGAGTGCTTCGTCCTTATGATGAAAATAGAAAGTCTGTCAGGGGGTAAGAAAACGTGTTTAGAAAAGAAGAGAACCAGATACGTTTGAATCAACAGAACAACGTGTATATGATCAGGCAAGAGCAATAAAGTTTCCAGCGCTGGAATCAGAGATCATAGAAAGACAGATTAACACGAAAGTAATGGCGGATGACACGGTAAAGAAAGATGTGCAGATTGATGTGGAAAAAAAAACAGATAATAAAGTAGAAGATGTGGGTGAAGCGGCAGAAAATGGATAAAAACACAAGATAAGGTATTTATAATAATGGGGAAAACTGATGATGAGGCGTTGAAAAAAAAACTGAGGAAGAAAATGTTTGGGTTGTAGAAAAATTCGGATTGAAACGAGATGAACGCGAGAAAATAAAAACGGAAAGGAAAACCGCTACATGGCAGATTCTTAAAGATAAAAAAAAAATGGGACTAACAAAACCACATGGACATGACTGGGAAAAGAACACCTAAACAAAGAAATAGAATCCATAATAATAGCCGCACAAATTAACACGATTTGAAGCACATATACTAAAGCAAATACAAGATACAAGAAAAGAGCACAAAAAAGAATATAAGAATATAAGAATATAAGAATATAAGAATAGACATCAGCAAGTAAGGATATCAGTTCACTGGGAATTATACAAACAATCGCATCTTAAACAGCCAGGCAAATGGAAAAACTGCAAAGCGGCAGCAATACTTGAGAACGAAAATCATAAAATTCTATGGAACATGGATGCATAAACAGATAACCTCACCCAAGCAAGAAGACCGGATGTCATAATAATTGGCAAGAAGACAAGTTCTGCTAGATTACTGTTATGGGGTTAAATGGTAATAAGAACAAAGGAACACAGGAGTTTTAAAAACATGTGGAGCAATACTCTTCTCCAACGGTTGGGTGTTTGCACCCGACCGCTTTGGTCGCATCCCAAACTCAGACTGCCGGGTACCGGTCTCGATACCGGAAGTGGCGTCACCAGAGGAAGTGACGTCATGAAATAGTCCATTCATCCCATGGAGGGCCGTCTCCAACAATTTCGTCATTCCAGCAGACCACAGAGAAAATATCAAACAGACGGAAAAGTGAAACAAAAAAAAAAAAATACAGGGAACTATCGAGAGAACTGAAAGGAATTTCGAACATAAAGAAAGTTAAGATAACACTAATAATAGTAGGAGAATAACGAACAACCACACACAAAATAAAGAATGGGAAAGCTTGAATCAGTGAAATGGTTGAGGATATGCGACGGATAACGATAATGGAAACGGCTGAAATATTAAAGCAGACACTTATACACATGAACTACAAGCATTAACTGCAACACAACAAATGGATTCAAGATAATTGTTTGCTACCCCCCTTCCTTCCAAAATTGTAGTGTGGGCGTCAATTGGTACTTCAGCAACTAGTTCTAAGGATACAGAAAGATGGAAAGGCAGAAAAGATAAATCACTAACCAGACCTCCTCTGGATGAATGCGAAGAGGACTGGAATCCTGGGAAAGCTTATTATGACCTAAATTTTAGTTGTCATATAGTCGTTGTCTGTGAGAAATCAATGTCAAACGGCTGTTGCGATGATGCACATGTATTTGCAAAGGTTATGGAAAAAGGTGAAGAATACTGGAAAATTGGGAGACGTGTTGTCACTCAGAGGTCAGAGAGAAATTTCTAATGATGACCTATGTGAATTTTCTTAGTAAATAATAATAATAATAATAATAATAATAATAATAATAATAATAATAAAAGCACTAGGAACAATACTAAAAAACCTTGAAAAGAAAATGGGAGAAATTGGAATCAGAGGGATGGCCGAGAAGATACAACGTATAACAGTAACAAAAACGGCTGAAATATTAAGAAAAAACACTTGAATGCGGAGGCTAACATTAACACATGAGCTACAGGCATAAACTGGACATACAGAAAATGCTACAGATGTCAAAAAAAGGAACATCACATGGAATTATGAAAACTGAATCTGTATAATTGTAAGTTAACTCTCAGCGCACCTGGATCCTTCTTTTTTTGTGCGTATGTTATCAAAAACTGAGGCTGCACGAAATAAGCGAGGAGGAAATGCAGATTATCACGGGAATGGGGTTATTATTATAAGAATGTTTAATATGATAAATGAAATAACAAACATTTTTAAAATGAAATTTAAAGACGACAATGTTGTCGTCTGAAGGGAAATACTCCCGTGGTAACATGTTACACACATGAAAGCTTTTGAGCAATATATATATATATATATATATATATATATATATATATATAAATATATATATATATATATATTCATGAGAATTCCGTCTTGCGCTTAAAGGTAAAAACAAACATTTTTGTCTATCTTGGTAGTAGACTCCTTTCTGCGTTACAAAACGAACAAAAGATTAAAGCTCGGTCGAGAAAATTGAATGAAATATAACGATAGAGAAGAAAAGGTTAGTCACGTCTATTCTATTGGAAAGTGAATGCAAAAATCAGAAGAAATTCTCACAGTAGATTTCAATGTCGAATGGGTTTATTTCTGTGAAAAATGACACAACCTGCTTTTGTTCTTTTATACTATTTAATCTCACACTGCATTCAACATTTTTTATATGAATTCTTTAAAAAAAAGAACACTAAAAAGAATGTTTTTTCTTCACACCAAAAGAAATCAGAGTTATCGCCCCAAAGTTGAGATCACCATGACACTTTAGGAGATTAAAAAAAAACAAAAAAACAAAAGATGCTTTTATTACAGACTTTAATCAGTACACACTTAGCGGCTTTTTTTAATATTAATAAGTTAGCTTTGTTAAATACATTTATTAAATTTGCGACTGTATGTTGTAAACATTTTTACGTGGTTATTAAACGTAACAAGTTCATAGCAATGTTATTCTACTTTTAAGAATATTTTTTATTTGTTGGCTTACGAGTCGATTTTATTTGGTTTCACACCATATTTGTAACGGAATCTTTTATGTAAAGGAGTTGGAAAATAATATATCGAAACAGTATTATAAATTTAAACTTCCGTTGTTAATTTGTAACCCATGCGCCATCATGTTCCACTTTATGGAACATGAAGGATGGAGATTGTTTTACATTTCAAGTAAAAAAAAATTTGGCAACATAACAATATCCAATTCTATCTTGAATTTTCTTATTTTATTCTACAGGAAATATCACTTTCAAAATATGCAAGACTGTTATTATGAAGTTATTTTTCTAAATTCTTGCACAATTTACATTTTTCTGCAGATAATTTGATGCAACAATTTAGAGGAGAGTCGATTATAATGAAACCATAACTGCAAAAATCATTGTCGTTATAAAATATAAGAAAATCTCGTGAAACGTATTTTATAACACAAACATATTTAAACTGGCACTTAATTGGTTATTCGAGGAAAAGGAAAATCTAGTTTAGTAGCAAGTCATTGCGACATATGTCAGAAAAAAAAACAGACGGAAATAATTCAAACACGACCCAATATCACTACGCAATACCTGCAGCTACGTAGCTATAAAACGGATCAGTTTATAACTTGGCACCTTGATATTGGACGAGAGGAAGAAAGTAGCAGCCATGGTTGAAGTCAGTATCTCTTATTATGCTGGTTTAAACAAAGCTAAGAGAGATAACGAAATAAGATCAAATTTGAATCATAGGAAAATCTCTTTCCTTCAAATAATATCAGGAGCAATCGAATTCATGCAAAAGAATTTAATTTACAAAATTAAATGCAGTATTACGTGTTTAATGTAACATTATGTTTTGTAAAAACAAAAACGATTTTATGGCGAAAGTAATTTTTCGTTGAGAAAAGTTATTTAAAATAACCTTGACAGATCAGTATGAAATAAGTTCAGTTCTACTCAAATTAAGTTTCATCTTATTCGGCACAGATTAAGACAATTATCTCGCTATTTCAACAAACATTAAGCATTCAAATTGCAACGAGATCATCTTTAATTACATTCTTCATTTTTAGTCTTCGTGAGAATTTTGTTGCTGTAGTTAAAGGTCAAAATGTCGTTCGTCATTAAAAAACAAGTTTTAAAAAATGTGCAGCAAAACGTTACAATGAATTATCGAAATTCTTTGTTTTAATAATTTGATAATTGCACCATAAACGTCAGCCATAAAGAGATTCGCGATTTAAATAGTTTAACAATAACTTTATTATGTAATCTTATTTAAAATTAACCTTATTCTATTTGTTTTAGCAAGTACTATCATTTTAATTTATAAGGTTGATCTAGCCACGAAAAGATGATTTGGGTTTTTTAAGTTCGAATCCCGTTCATTCCAAAAAAATCACTTTCACAGCATTCTCGTAGTTCCTTGCGAAATTACCCGATGTCTTTCTAGAAAGGATTTTGATTAGAAAAATATCGGCGACTCCAATGACAACAACCCACTCTTCGCATTCATCGAGATGATGAAGCTATAAGGTTAAAAAACATGAGATATTCAATTTTATCTTGTTTTGCTTTTGTTCTCAATATGGTATATTAATAATATAAGGTTTTGGAACTTGAAACTTGAAAGTTCTATACAAAGTGTTTTCTTATATTTTTGTTTGCAAGTAATTCCAGCTATATAAGGATTGCCAATTCACAGTATTATCGAATCCATCTAAACTCAAATTCACCTAGAGTATAGGCAAACTGGATACGCATTAGATAAAAGGTGAATGCAGCAAGGAGGTCAACTTTTGCATATACGTAATTGTATTCAAGAGATAGAGAAGCCAATTGACAATTGTACTGACTCAACCGAAATTTAAACAATTATTGCTTTGTAAATTTATCGCACCAAGAAAATATGTAGTAATCGATTATGAAAATTTAAGGCTGTTTCACAAGTGAGTTTGTAGTGGAATCGTTTTAGCGCCAATCTTCTTCTATCTATACTCCTATAAATTCGTTTTTCAAGTGTGTGTATTGATATTCATATTAAAATCCCTTTCTCTATTTAAAAAGAGAATACAATTTTCTTATATATAGGTCGTGCAATTGCATTCACTAACAAAAGATCTAGTTAATTTTCATATTCTTTTAAACATTCATTTTAATAAATTCCATATTAGTTTCTTAGGTTTTCTTATGGGATGATCATCTTTTGTTAACTATTACGTGTAATTATATTCATGCAGATATTCTACATGATTTATACTTGCATAATATTGGCGTAAAAAGTTTATAGTAAATACAAAATTATTTCCATATATATTTATGTATACGCATATATTTTTGTTTTAAAAATTTGCCTACCAAACTCCTCCTGGAGTTTTTCGTCTACAGACATGAAACTTCATATATAAGGTATTTGAATCCATGCAAAAATTTATATTTGGGTTTTAGCCCCGAAAAATTGGTGCAAAAGTGTAAAATAAAAAAAAAAAATGAAATTTGCCAGGTGCAGGTCGTACGCCGCCATTGCGAAAGCATAACGTAGTAGTTATTGGTTCATGTTTTAATTTTTAGCCGTGCAGTAAATATGTCTCTATGGTCCAGTCATTGGCGGCAGAGGCAAAAATAAGTCGTTAGCTGAAAATTTTGGTTTCGATTCTAGGTGGTGGCGCACGAGTCTTTATTTTTTAAAAGCTTTTTAAATCATTACTATATATTGCGTCTTATCTATCTATCTATCTGTGAAAGTGTCTCTGTGTATGTCTGTGTCTGTGTCTATGTGTACATTTCCCTACGCAATAACTCTGTCAATTTTCAGTCTATAAACTCAAATTGTTATATACAGGGAGATTTGGCAAAATCTAGTAATTCGTTTTCGGCCAGAAATTTGGCTATTAAGGGGGTAAAAGTTCAACGATTTGACCTTTGAGAACTCTATCAAACTCCTCCGACAATTTTGGGTCTAAACACTTTAAATTTTACATATTGGTTCCTTGGACATGGATCTAACTTAATAACTTAATTTGAGCCCCAAACAATAAATGTCAAGGGGTCATAATAGGGGTCAAAGTTAAGAAAATTGACCTCTGCGGTTTCTATCAAATTACTCAGACAATTTCTGGTCTAAATATTTGAAATTTTACATAAAGGTATTCAGAGATAGGGCAAGTTTTTTAATCTTTGGGTCGAAAATTTTAGTTACCAATATATAAATATATGTATGTATGTTTGCATGTCTGCCTAAAACTCTCGACAGAGCCAACGGATTTTACCAAGATCAGTATCATTTTGAAATGCGACTCTTCAGACGACAAATATCGAAAAATAGGCTAAAATCATTAATATCCTCACCTTCAACTGGACAGTTTTCTACAGGGGGAGTCGCTTTTTTCGCCGATATTTTCGAAAATCATCCTTTGCGGTACAGGTTCAATTGACCGCCTTTTTTTTTTTTTGCTCAACATACACCTCCAAACACCTGGGCAACGCCGGGCTGAAATGTTAGTATATCTATCTTTACTTAAATATTACGTGTAATTATATTCATGCAGATATTCTACTTGATTTATACTTGCATAATTATTGTGGAAAAAGTTTGTAGTGAACACAAAATTGTTTTCATATATATTTATGCATACGTATATATTTTTGTTTAACCTATCTATCTATATATATATCTGTAAAAGTGAAGGCTTTTTTTCTTTTTCCTTTTTTCTTTTTTGCTCAACGTACTCCTCCAAACACCCGGGCAACACCGGGCTAAAATGCTAGTAATAATATATTTTAAATACAAAGGATAAAGGTTAAAAAATATTTGTAGCAGCGTTTCTTGTGAACTGGCAATCATATTAATATATGCTAAATGTATACATAAGACAGATTACAGAGATGTATATAGATTTATAATTGTGGATATATATGATAATTGCGAAGGATTGTCAGACAAGTGCCACTCACTTAATAACTAAACGTCTATGTGCCCGAAGGTGACTCTTCCGTTCTGCCAGCAACTTGCACACCTTCAAACAGACATGATACTGATAACAGGGTATGGTTTGAATGAAACTAACAGAAACAGATCTTGTATCATCGTGGGATTTCATGCGATTAAGGAAACTTGCCCTGGACAACAGAGCCCGGTCACACAACTCACAGATCTGGAGATTCCTATGATTAATGTTTGAAGCGGCCAAGATAGACCGAGCGAAGCTCAAGAGAGCATTTAGGAAACACCAAGCCTTGCCACCGAATTATGGGACACACACACACACACACACACACACACACACACACACACACACACACACACATATATATATATGAATATGCACCTAATTTTAAGATGTTTACTATCGTACAGTTTATTCCTTTAATTACATTGGCATGCCCAATTTTTGGCAGCACCCGTTTCCTAGGGCAAAATTTATTTAATTACCATATCAATCAAAAGAAAAAGTATCGATTCATTAAAAGAAAATAAAAGTCATATAAACATGATTACAAAATCCGAAAATTGAAGAAAGAAATTTCAATTACTTTTTATTATTTCTTGTATTACGCCATGTTTTTAAATTCACAAAGCAATAATCATTCAAATTTCGATTGGATCAGTGCACCGGTCAACTGACATCCATATCCCCTGAATGATTTAGTGCTCCGAAACAGGTCAAGAATTTTGTATGTCAACTTACTTAAAAGAATTAATCTGTAAACTGATGATGAGGGGAGGTTCTGTCATGATTTTGCTATTGCCTATGACCTCACTCAGATTATTCGCGAGCCCACCCATGTGCCCGATACTACCGGTCAGTAAGCAAGCCTTCTAGACCTTTTTCTATCCACTTCCCCTGAGCTATGCTCATGTTCCGTTCTATCTCCTCTGAGATCCTCCGACCACTGCGTCATATCAGTTAAGATAAAAATGAAATATAATAAATCTACAGACGTACCTCTCTACCGTACTGTATACCGATACTCTATAGCGGACTGGGATAGCTTCCGTACATTCATATCTGATCTACCTCTGCATTCCATGTTTAAAAAGGAAGTGTCCTCTATAGTATCAGACCTGACCGAATGGTTAATTGTAGGCATAGACCGATTAATACCATCCAAAAAATTCCAACAAAAACCTAACAGCCAGCCATGGTTCTCCCCCGAATGTGCTGCTGCCATCGTGTACAGAAATCACTTTTTCCATAGCTACCAACATAATAGATGCACTGAAACTAAAGCTGCTTTCAGAACCGCCAGCAACCACTGTAAAAGAGTAATAAAAAATGCAAGAGAGCTATATGCTCAATCCGTTAAATACAAAGTAACTGAGCAGCGGCTTGGTTCCCACCAGTTTGGCAAATAGCAAATAGGATCCTGAACAGAAACGTGCGTTCTATCCCAACCATTATCAATGGACCAGAGGTCATCTCGACAGCATCCGACAAGGCCAAACTATTTGCCAAAATCTTTACGGCAAATCTCCCCTGTGCGACGAAGGCCATCAACTCCCAGTATTCCCTCCTATAACAGACAACATGCTATGCAACATACAGATATCTGTGCGTGAGGTCGCCAAGCTAATCAAGAACCTTGACTCAAGTAAAGCAACTGGTTCTGACGGTATTCCAATTATAGTGTTAAAAAAATTACAACCAGAACTTGCCCCCATACTTACCAAACTGTTTAAGCGTTGCATTAAGGAGAAGTGCTTCCCAACACCCTGGAAAACCTCATCAGTATGCCCTGTATTAAAGAATTCAGGTGATAAGTCATCTCCCTCTCAGTACAGACCAATACGTCTCCTGTGTGTCATGAGTATGTTGCTGGAATTCACAATAAATAGAGAAGTAGTCAACCACCTCAGCAGAAATAACCTTCTTAGCGACACGCAATATGGTTTCCATTCTGCTAGATCTACAGCAGATGTGCTAACGGTTATATCTCATAGGATTAGCGAATCTCTCGACAAAGGTTTAATTTCTAGGGCAATTGCTCTCGACATATTTGATAAGGTTTGGCATAAAAGCCTACTACACAAGATTTCCAGCTACGGTATAACTGGAAATGTTTTCTCGATCATTAAATCATTTCTCTCTGATAGGCTCATAAGAGTAGTGGTTAATGGGCAGAAGTCAGAGGCCCTAAGGGGTCCATACTGGGTCCAACTCTCTTCCGGATATAAATCAATGATCTCCCAAAACACATACTTAAATCCTTCGTTGACATCTATGCTGATGACCCGACCATCTATGGCAACACATCAAAGGCCGTAAATGATGATGTTCTCTGATTCTCTCTCCTCTGATCTTGAGCGAGTGGTACAGTGGGGAAAGAGGTGGCTGATTACCTTTAATGCATCTAAGACCAAGCTCCTATCTCTACATCATAAACGCTCTGATCCCCATCTGGCATCAATTGAAATGGATGGCTCTCGTCTAGGGGAGGCCCCATGTTTTGATAAGCTTCTGGGTTGGACCTTTACTCCTGATCTTAAATGGAACACATACATCAAGTCTTTGGCCAAGGTCGCTGGGAAAATGGTGGGATCCTTCTACCGCTCCAGAAGATATCTCACTAATGATGCAATTCTCTATCTATATAAAAGCCAAGTACGTCCAAAGATGGAGTACTGCTGCCACATCTGGGCAGGAGCTGCTAAAAACAGCTTATCCTGCCTTGACAGAGTACAAAATAGACTTCATGTCTTGGTGGGGGATGCCCTTTTCTCTTCCCCACAACCTCTTTCGCACAGAAGAGACGTAGTGAGCCTGTCTTTGTTCTATCATTATTTCAAATGCTCGTCTGAGCTCCATTCTCTGGTCCCCCTTCGCCAATCTTTTTCAAAAAACACCCGACTAGCTGAAACCACCGTCAATAATATTCCTCACTCCTTATCTGTGCCTAAATCAAAACGTAGATTCCACGAACAAAGCTTCTTTCTTAGAACTGCACGCCTGTGGAACTCTGTTCCGCTTGCCTGTTTCCCTCCCGACTTCAACCTGGATGTCTTCAAGTCCAACACAAACAAATTTCTGATGAACCTTCCCCCTAAGTAATGACACCTTATCAATTCTCCAATACTATTGCTACACTATCCCATTGATTACTGTACACACAATAACCCTTATCCCCCAGTGGCTATTGGGCCTTGATAAGTGGTGAACTCCATGTAAAGAAAAAAAATTGGTAAACATCGTGGAATTTGGAATATAGACTTTTGTCATTTCTTTGTATTGACTCTGTAGTTACATCGCGCTTCATTAATGAATGGATGGGAATGAATAAAAAGGTGAAATATATTTGAAACCCCCCCCACATTTCTACATAAATATTTATTTACATATATATATATATATATATATATATATATATATATATATATATATATATATATATATATATATATTAGGAAAGATATATGTTGATGGTATGTATAAATGCAGTTAACCGTGTATATCTTTATATCTATAAAAGTGTGTGTGTGTGTATGTGTGTCTGTGTCCATTTCCCTACGCAATAACTCGGTCAATTCTTAGTCTACAGACTCGAAATTTGATATACAGATTACTGAGATTTGGGAGAATCGATGAGATCGGTATTTGGCCAGATATTTAGCTGTTAAGGGGTCCAAATTTCAACGATTTGACCTTTGAGAACTCTACCAAACTCCTCCGATAATTTTGGGTCTACACACTTGAAATTTTAGATATAGGTTCGATGGACATGGATCTAATTTAGTAACATGATTTGAGCCCAAAAACAATAAATTTTAAGTGGTCATAATAGAGTTCAAAGTTAAAAAAAAATTGACCGCTTTTTTTTTGCTCAACATACACCTCCAAATACCCGGACAACGCCGGGCACCCATTCTAGTATATATATATATATATATATATATATATATATATATATATATATATATATATTAGGAGAGAGATATGTTGATGGTATGTATCAATACAACTAACCGTATATATATATATATATATATATATATATATATATATATATATATACGGTTAGTTGTATTTATACATACCATCAACATATCTCTATATGTTGATGGTATGTATCAATACAACTAACCGTATATATATATATATATATATATATATATATATATATATATATATATATACATATACGGTTAGTTGTATTTATACATACCATCAACATATCTCTAAATACAACTAACCGTATATATATATATATATATATATATATATATATATATATATATATATATATATATAGTAAGTTATAAAATATATATGGCGATTAAGCTACACTGAATATTCCGCGTTTCATCCACTCTAGGACTCTTCAGGCTTATGCGCCTAAGCCTGAAGAGTCCTAGATTGGATGAAACGCGGAATATTCAGTGTAGCTTAATCGCCATATATATTTTATAACTTATTAACTAGCTCTACTTACGTATTGAGCACTTTTGAAGTAATACTTAAAGTTTACGCATAAATTTTTACTTTCGTATATTAATTTTATCTGAGTAAATTGAGTAGTTATATATATATATATATATATATATATATATATATATGTGTGTGTGTTTGTGAGTGTGCGCATGTGTAGATATGTAGATTTCTTCTGTATATCCGTAATGCCATGTGCTTGTGAAACCTCAGGCCAAAACCTAAAAGATATGGAAAATGTATTTGAATAAACCTTTATTTTGCTTCTTTTTATTCTTTTAATTTATATTTTTTATTTGTAATGTGCTTCCTCTTGTCATTTTGTACACGTCTGTATATCCTTCATTATTTACAGTTAATTGTGTTTAGTACTAAATAATATTAATCTTTTATTTTTATCATGGATTTTTATCTGGAATTTCTGTAGTATAGAATCCGTTTGTTTCAGCCTCTTTAAGAAACTTCTTTCTTATCGTTGAGCACTTTCAGTTGTAATAAAGTCGGTCAACTTAGTTCATATGCGCAGATCGTCATAAAATGATTAGATCACTCTGACTGACGTAAAAAGCATTTAAAAAGAATAAATGTTTAAATCTCAACTGTATTTCTCGCGGTTGAAGGTAGCCGAATGGCATCGCCCATTGTGGTATTAAAAAAAAAAGGTGACTTGAGAATTTGTGGAGATTATAAAGTAGAGGTGAACCATAAAGTTTGCGTCGACTCGTACTCTATTCCGAATATGGAAGTAGCTTTACATAAACTTGCCGGAATGACCATAAACACAACTACAGGCTTGTTAAGATGGAAAAGAATGCCGTATGGCATAAAAAACTATTAAAAAAGTAATATAAAATGTTGAAAATACCATTTGTTATCAAGACGATATATTTGTTGGAGATTTAAATGAAGATGATGTAAGGAAAAAAATGAAAATATATTTAACCGGCAAAGAAATGCTGGCATGATAGTAAATACAAAAAAGTATGTAACCAACAGTAATGAAATATAATTTTTGTCTTGCTCAATATCAAAGGATGGGAGCTCTACGGATAAAGCACTTAAAGAGAAAAATTTGAAAGTGGCTATACCAAAAAATAAAGAGGAGTTGGAGTCCTTCTTGGGTTTAGTAAATTTTTATAGAAAATATGTACTAAAATGTAATGGGTTGATAGAACCATTTGCGAAATTAAGAGAAAAAATGCAGAATTCTTATTTGGTTAGAACACCAACAGCCTTTGAAAACTTAAAACAGCCGGTATTTTCTCACAAGATGGTCATCCCATAATGTACTTTCGAGGAGATTAACAATGACTAAACACAATTATTCTAATATAGAAAGGAAGGTACTAGCCATAGTGTGGACAACGGACGGAGCAAGACAATTATTGATGGGAAAAAATTCTTGTTGAAAAGTGATCACAGACCACTGGAATTTATTTTCAAACCAAGAAAAGAACAACCGAATTTTAAAAAGTCCAGAATATTACGTTGGGCGATCAGACGGATGGGGTTTAACTTTGACATTGACTATGCTAAAGAGAATACAATACCACCTATCGATACTTTATCTAGATTGAGGTTTTATAGAGAGAGTAAAGACAAAAATGACAAGGAATTTGAAGACACATTCCTGCACCAGTGTTAAACAGAATAGGATTGAGGATAAAAGAGAATCGCTGGAGAAACTGTTCAATGGCTGCAAAACCATTCAAAGAAAGAAGACATAAAATGACTATAGAAAACGGGGTAATATGTAATAGAGACTAAGTGGTTCCCTCAAAAAACAGAGGAGACTGGTTATAAAAAGTGTACACGATAACGTGCATTGTGAAGTGGCAGCTATGCGAAAGAGGATTAAAGTTGGAAGCATGGTGGCCGAGGTACTCAAGAGACGTAGAGGGTTACGTAAAAAGATGCGAAAAATGCACAGAACTCAGGAATTTCAAGCAAAGGACTTTCATGGGGCGCAGTCCTAGTTGAAGAAAGGTCAGCTGATCGTCTACTTGTGTTGCATGTCTGATACTCTGCATAACCTCTTGCTCAGCTCCCCCTTACCTAACTGAAACTCTTTAAAAACATGACAGTACAATAAAAAAAAAGTTTAAACCAGACTTAGGGTCAAACAAATCCAACTTGCCTCCTCCCTTGAGGCTTGCATTCACAAACATCCGTGGGCTTAGAACTAATTTAGCTGATGTTGAAGCATTTCTCTTAACAAATACCTCGAATATCTTAGCACTAAGTGAGACTAACCTACACTCCTCCATCCCCTCTAACTACTTTAACATGCCTGGCTATCTCCCACTCTGCCGTAAGGATTCTGACAGATATATGCACGGACTTAGAGTCTACATTTGTAACACCCTCCCCTTGACTAGAGAAACAAACCTAGAATCGGACGATCAAGCCTTTATGTGCTTTAGACTAAACATGCAAAATAACATTAGCTACTTTTATTTTCTCTACAGCTCTCCAGGAGTGCACCACAATAAACAAAGTCTCTGACAGCATAGACACAGCACTCTCCCCCGGCACTAGTGCACAAGTACATGTATTTGGTGACTTCAATGTGCACCACAAAAACTGGCTTGGATTCTCTACTCACACAGATTAAGCGAGCAGGGCAACAAAACACATAGCTTCTTTATATCTCACTCCCTATCCAAATGTTTACGTTTCCAACCCGTTTCCCTGACCAACAAGAATAACACGCATCACTTCTATATCTGTTTCTGACCACAGTTCCTGATGATTGTATAACAAATGCTGACAGCCCACTCGGGAACGCTGATCATGCAGTGATAATGGTCGAAATCGGCCTAAACTCTAGACCCAAAACTGAAGAGCCAGTGCTCAAAACAGCGAGATATTTTAAAAAGGCTGACTAAGAAGCCATCAGAGATCTTATCAGAGATGCCCCATGGGGAAATATTTTTTCCCTGCTAAACAGTGCACAAATGAGACCATTGAATGGTTCCAAACGGCAATTGAAGCACATGTTCCCATGCGGAAATTTTATAGCAAGCCCCACTCTCCCCAATGGTTTGCTTCTACTTGCGCAACTGCCATTGCTCAAAGGCAGCATGCATACCGCCAATTTAACCGACATAAATTCAATTCAAGCATAGAAGTATATAGAAGCTAGAAGTAACGTTAAGAAAGAAATAGCGACAGCTAAGAGAGAATTTACTGAAACCACTAAAAACGCATCAAAGCACAAACATTAGGAACTCGAAACTTCTAGAAAATCTACAACAGTGTAGTAAATAATGATCAATCAACAATTCTCCCACTAACCAACAATCACGAGGTTGTTTGGTCAGCAACCGAGAAGGCTAACTTGCTTGCCAGTCGGTTTCCCTCAAACTCCACACTGGACCCTACCAACCACACCCTACCTGACTTTCCTTTGCGGATAGACGATCTGAAAATCACCCCTACTCAGGTGCATGCTTTCATAATAAACCTTGACACTTCAAAAACATGTGGGCCCGATCTCATCCCAGCTGTCCTATTAAAAATATGCTCAGCCGAAGTAGCTTCAGTTTTCTCCAAACTCTACAACAAATGCCTTAATGAAGCTTGCTTCTCGAGCTATTGAAAAACTGATTCTGTGGTACTAGTTTTCAAGAATTCTGGCGAAAGAACTGACCCATCGAATTATCGCCCCATTATCTAAAGAAATGGCAAAAACTCTAGAGGATGACCTCCAATCTGTAATGGAATGGGGACAAAAATGGATGGTCACATTCAATGCTGCCAAGACTAAACTGGTTTCCTTCAATAATTACAAGACACCTTCTCTGCCACGAATAGCAATGGCCAGTGACTCTTTATCTGAGAGTACATCTTTCAAACTGCTTGGCCTAACGTTCATAGGAAACATGAGTTGGAACAATAACATTGAAAGCATTGCCAGGGCCACTGCAAAGAAGGTAGGCTCTCCCTACCGTGCTAGAAAACTACTAACACCTGAAAGTATCCTGTACCTATATAAGGCCACCATTCGCCCATGTATGGAATATTGCTGTCACATTTGGGCAGGTGCATCTGCTACTAGTCTCTCGCTCATGGACAAGGTTCAAAAGAGAGTCGCCAATCTGATAGGCCCTGAAATTGCATCTAAGCTTCAACTCCTGTCCCATCGACGAAATGTTGCATTCCTCTGCTTGTTTTACAAGTATTTTAATGGTGAATGCTCTAACGCACTGCAGACACTTGTGCCCCCACGACGTAGACACCCTCGACAAACACGACAGGCAGATAAATCCCACTCCAACACAGTAGAGATCCCTAGATGTAAAAGATCTTTCTACTCTAGTAGTTTCTTCCCCGGAACCGCTAGACTCTCGAATTCCATTCCAGGTCCCTGCTTCCCCAACTGTACTTGCATGCAGAAGTTGAAGTGTAACTTGAACCGACATCTTGCTGCCCAAATTCCTACATTCTACCCCAGTAGTTGTTTCCCCTGATAGTAGCCTCCTACACCAAAATGGCAATTTTCCTTGGTTGGGGTGAAAATTAAAAAAAAATACATGTGTGGCCCTCAGAAGCAGAACCGTAGAGCAGAGTACACATGGATCATACCTTTGTCAATGGAATAGGACTATTATTAATATTAGTAGACGCATATTCAGGTTGGACTAAAGTGATGAAAATACCTGATAAAAAAGTACCACTATAAAACAAATATTCCGAGTAATATTTTCGAGAAACGGGATACCGAGAACGCGTCAGAAATTGCAGATGCTGATTTGCATGAATCACTAAAAAAACAGAATGCAGACCTTACAAGACCCCTTCCGTACCACCCTCAAAGTAACGGAATAGCCGAAAGGATAGCCCAGACGGTAAAGAAGAGCTTAAAAGCATGCTTGCATCAGAAGGAGAAAATCGATGCTTTCCTACCAAAACTAAGTTAGAGAACAATTCACATGCAGCCAGGACAGAAAGTCCCTCTGCCTTAATGGACAGACAATTAAGGTCCCTTTGACTATGTCATCTGCCACAAATCAAAAGATGTGGTACAAAAGAAATAGGAATACGGAAGCTAAGGCAACAGAATTTATTATGCAGAAAGGACATAATACTGCAATATTAAATAAAGAAAATGGGAACAGTGTTCTAGCTTATGCTGACCAAATAAGATACCAAAGGAGAACAATCGGATGAGGAAATGCCTTCAGAGGTGTGCATTATTGACGTAACAGAAGAGTTACTGCAGAATAAAACTACGGAGGAAGAAGTAGAGAGAGAGACGAAGTAGAAGGGGAAGAAATAGAATGGGACAAGTCAGAAGAGGAAGATCAGTATATGCAGGAGGAACACTGCGATTATAGGGAAAGACGTGATAGATCCAGATCTCCAAGGAAAAGGAGAGAGATAAAGGAAGAGGTTGAGGAGGGCACGAGAAGAAGTACAAGAAGTACTCGTGGCATAAAGCTCCTCCGTTATAGAGAGATGTAGTGATATGCAAATGAGGTATAATTTACATATCAGCAGATAACTCATATTTATAAACTGACACAAACTAGAACAGGTGGTTGTTGTATGCTTACTTAGCATTATACACGACATATCAATATATATATAATTAAATAAAAGAAATAAAAACACATAGCAGCAGAGAGACATCCAAAAGTCATGACCTGGATGTGCCCTCCCCTAGAGTGTAAGTTAAAGGCCGAAACACTTGACTGAAGAGGTTTTCTCCTCTGAGGACTCTCTTTGCTGTTTAGCTGTCCATTCGAGTTTCCTTTCAATATATATATATATATATATATATATATATATATATATATATATATATATATATATATATATATATATATATATGGTGAACCGGGGTAATTCCACCCCAACTTTATAAAAATGGCTGCAAAAGACAAAATAATAGTTTTTACTAAAAGAAAACTTAACACACACATATATAGGTCAAAACAGTTTAATATGTAAGAAAAACATTAAACTTATGTAACAGGGTCAGCGAACATTACATGTTTTAAATCAATTTCAATATTTACGAAAAAAGGGGCAATTCCATCCCCCATCTTCCTTCCAATTCCTTTGCCTCCTTTGAGCATCAAAAGTGTAAATAACAATATAACTGGCCTACGATGTTATTTCAAAGGCACCCACATCACACACAAGGTAGCCTAGCCTATTGTTTGACTGAAAAGTTTTTGAAGAGTTTTCTTGACCGGGTTGACAGAGTTTTTTCATTATTGTCGTCATCATCACCATGGGGTGAATGGTTTGAGCATTTTCTTCCTTTCCTTTTCTGTTTTACTTTCTGCTTTCTTGCCGAGGAAGTTTCATCTTCGTCGTTGTTGCCAACTCGGGCTGACCGTTTTGGCTGCCAATCTTCATCACTTCCAGTGTTACAATTGGACTCTGGCTCAGCAGATATTTCCACTCTTGATTTCTTCCCGTTTCATTTCCCCTTTCCTTTTCCTTTTTCCCTTCCCTCTTCCCTTTCCCTCCCTCTTTTTAGCCCGAGTTTTTCTCTTTCAGGCTGCCTTTCTTCCTCTTCTTGTACCATCCTCTGAATAAATTCAGCAGATGTCAGACTCTCCACATATATCCTGTCAACTATTTTTGCTAGCATACTTCAGGACTCCACAAAATGACTTTTAGGAAATTTCCCCCAAGAGGCATAGATGATAAAAATCCCCCCCAAGAGGCCTAGATGATAAAACCCACCTGTTGACTATACTAGACCTGAAATAGAAAGATTGAGCGTTTCAAACTGAAGAAAAAGGATAACAAATTAGTATAAAATGTTTCAGATTAAGAAAGCCACATCTTGACTCTATGATCTCATCATAAAAAGTGCGAAAGGTGTACTTACTTGATGGATGGAGTAGGATGGTGTTTTAAAGCTTGAAGTAGTTAAATTTTCCACCAACACCCCTTCTGGAAAGGAAATGCTATTCAAGGGAAGCAACTCTATTACATGGACAACTCAAGTTAGGGACGAAACAGCACTACTGACAGCAGATATTTTCCATTATATGTAAAGGGGGTGAAATTACTCCTGTTCACCATATATATATATATATATATATATATATATATATATATATATATATATATATATATATATATATATATATATATATATAAAGAGGATAAAGATTAGTAATTTTAAATTATGAATCAGTTTCAAAATGAAAAACAAAATCACTCTGATTTTGTTTTTCATTTTGAAACATTCATAATTTTAAATTATCAATCCTCATTATTATTATAACTCTAGGATAAATATACCTATTGAGCTTATCCACTGTAGTATGAGCAACGTTCCTTTAAAGTATTAATAAATAAAATTAAACTTTTCTCGACTCCCGGTCAAATTCTCTGTCTTTCTCTCTCTCCCCCCTCTCTCACTCTCTCTCGCTCTAATTAGAATGAAATATTGAAATGCCGTAAAGTTACAGGTTAATAGTGGAAAAATAAAGTCCAAATAAATATTATTGTTAATATTTTGAAGACGATCTCAAACAGATAAAGAAAGCTCAATACGGCGATAATATTGTCAAACCATAAACCTTGATCAGAATAAAATTATCTAACAATCAGCGTCAGGTCTCCCTAATATAGGTATAAGCTTACCACACTGCTATCAAAAACATTCACTTCGGATTTTACCATGCAATTTGAATGTGAATTTTTATATCCTTTTCATTAACATTCCTTACTCTATGACATTTAAATACTTAAACAATTTTTAATTGTAATTATCTATGTCTCACTGACTTTAACAAATAAGGTGTAAGCCATTATAACTATTTGCTAATATTCTCTCTTCTGAAGAGATGGTAGAAATCGAAATTCTCAAGGATAAGGAGTTATAATATTTCAAATGTATTCTTTGTGTTACATAGAATAATATCTCACCCCGGCCGTGCTATTAAAAAAATACTCTGCTGAGGTTGCTCCGGTTCTCCCAAAACTTTACAATAAATGCCTTAACGAATGTTGCTTTTCCTACTGCTGGAAAACCGCTCTGTGGAACCAGTCTTCAAGAATTCTGGGGAAAGAACTGACCCACTAAATTATCGCCCATTTACCCTCCTCCCGCTTTTCACCAAAATATTTGAGTCCTTAATTAATCCAGATCTAGTTCAACACCAAACAGCTGCTAAACTCTTGACCGATGAACAATATGGATTCAGACAAGACCGTTCAACAGCAGATATCTTAACTGTAGTCTCTGAACGTATATACCGTTCACTGGACAAAACAGGGGAGGGTAGAGCGGTAGCCCTTGATATATCTAAGGCCTTTGACAGGGTATGGCACGATGGTCTTCTAAGGAAAATTAGATCATATGATATCACTGGAAGAATACATAATGTAATTAAATCCTTCTTAAGTAAGAGAAAAATCCAAGTTGTCCTCGACGGTCGTACATCTAAACAATATGATATAAATGCGGGAGTACCTCAGGGGTCTATCCTTGGAACTTTATTATTTCTGATATTCATAAATGACCTCCCTGATAAAATTGTTTCGGAGATGGGTATATTTGCCGATGACACCACTCTCTATAACAGGCAAGAGGGGAAAACAAATGAACACATATCTAATGAAATGGCAGAAACACTAAAAGATGACCTCCAATCTATAGTGGAATGGGGACAAAAATCGATGGTCACATTCAATGCTGCCAAGTCTAAGCTTGTTTCCTTCAATAATTACAAGAAACCTTCTCTACCACCAATAGCAATGGCCAACGACACTTGAAAGTACTTCCTTTAAACTCCTCGGTCTAACGTTTACAGGGAACATGAACTGGAATAAATACATTGAGAGCATTGCTAAGGCTGCTGCAAAAAAGATGGGTTCTCTCTACCTTGCTAGAAAATTACTTACGCCTGAAAGTAACCTGTACCTCTATGAGGCCACCATTCGCCCATATATCGAGTACTGTTGTCACATTTTGGCTGGTGCATCTGCTGCTTGTCTCTCACTTCTGGACAGGGCTAAAAAGAGAGTCGCCAACCTGAAAGGTCGTGAACTGTCATCAAGGCTTCAGCCTTTGTCCCATCGACGAAATGTTGCATACCTCTGCCTGTTCTACAAGTACTTTAATGGTGAGTGTTCTGACGAACTGCAGGCACTTGTGCCTCCTCGACGTGACTACTTCCGACAAACCCGACAAGCAACTGAGTCCCACCCCTTTACAGTAGAGATCCGTAGGTGCTGATATGCGGAAGTTCAAGTGTAATGTGAACAAACATCTTGCCACTCATCTCCCTTCACAATGCCCTCGCAAATTATGCCCCGATAGTAGCCCCCTACTTCAAAGTGACCCTGTGCCTTGTTTGGGGTGAACATTGAATAAATAAGAAATAAGAAAAATAAGAATATTTTGATTTGAAATTCAAACATTTCACGTCATAAATTTTTTAATTGATTGAATGACGAAAATTCGATATATATATATATATATATATATATATATATATATATATATATATATATATATATATATATATATGTATGGGTGGCTATGTATAGATAGGAATGCTTATAAGCGGCTAGAGATAGATAAAATGATAGAGAAATATATAAATAAATGTTAAGCGGATGTATATTTCCATGAAGGTGTGGAATTTTCCTTTAGATATGAGCAAAACTAGAGCCAATCTTTGGGATATTTTAACAAGATAATACATTTCCATAAATAATTTTCGTTCTCATGATAAATAAATAATAAATCACAGAAGCAAGACACTTGTCGATAATGTGCTTTACATTATTATGGGATGAAGAATATTAAATTGCAACAGGTCATCATCACAAGAAATTTAGAGTTAATAAAATCGTCCACCACAAACAAATTAATGAAGAATAGCTTAAGACAACAACTATGCTGAACCAAGGGTCAGCGCTCGCGCAGGAATCCTTACCAAATAACATATCTTCGGTTGTGGAAGGGCGACTTTAATCACATTACTACAGCTTGTAAAAGGAGATATGAAAGCGGCATTATCTTTTAATCAGTATGTTATTTTCATTTGTTGCTTTATATATATATATATATATGTATGTGTGGGTATGTGTGTACAAAAAGAATATGAATGATATCTTTGTCTTTTTCTCCACGATGAGGTGAATTGGTTGTTAATATGATTGATGTTTACGTCAGATGCAAAGATAAAACCGATTAATATCAATTATCTCCGTGTTTTAACCCAAATAAAATCACATTACCCACAAATGGTATATCAGATGTGCAAACACACGTTGTATATATGCATATATATATATATATATATATATATATATATATATATATATATATATATATATATATATATATATATATATATATATATATATATATATATATATATAATGAAAAAAATTACAGTTAAGTTTACCAATATGATCCAAGATGGTAAAACTAATGTATATTATAAATATTAAAGAATTTATATTAATAAAGTAATCTCAACCAGATGTAAAAGCTCAATAAAACCAAATAAGAGATATATCTTATAGGAGCAAGTTAATTAGTTAATAAAACATGTTAAAACATTTTGAACGAGAGTTTAAAACATGTTTAACGAAATCAAAGCACTATATATATATATATATATATATATATATATATATAAATATTTATATATATATATATATATATATATATATATATATATAGCTTTGATTTCTTTTTTTTTACATGGGGGTCACCACTTATCAAGGCCCGGAGGCCACTCAGGGATAAGGGTTATTGCGTGTACAGTAATCAATGAGATGCAGTAATCATTAGTATTGGAGATTTGATAGAGTGTCTTACTTAAGGGGCCGGTTTGTCAGGAATTTGTTTATGTTGGACTTGAAGACATCCAAGTTGTAGTCAGGTGGAAAACAGGTGAACGCAAGAGAGTTCCACAATCGTGCACTTCTGAGAAAGAAGCTCTGCTCATGGAATCTACGATTTCGTTTCCTAGAAGTAAATTCACTGAAACAACAGGTGTCTACCAAAATATTGCTCAATGAGTTAACAGAGCATACTATATTAAATTCATTTATACAAACTGCTACATATGTGCATACATGTTTCTCTAATTTCCCGTTTCAGACAAATCCCATCATCAGTTCAAGGATATCGCTTGAAAAATACACTCAAGATACAAAACTTTCATACCAAATATTGATTTAGGGGTAACTACCGGAATTAGGGATATATATATATATATATATATATATATATATATATATATATATATATATATATATATATATATTGCTATAGTTTGTTTTACACTTGCAGACACTATTGTTTAATCCCTTCGAGAATCATCGGTGTAGGATGTCACGACTAACACCATACGGGAGATTCGAACCCGGCAACGAAGCCATCTCTGACCGTATAAGCAAGGAACAAATCAACACGGCTATCGTCAACCGCGAGAAATACAGTTAACATTTAAACATTTATTTTTTTCTTAATGCCAGGACGATGATAGTGATCTGGTGATTATGACATCATGATCTGCACATGTAAGTTTAAGTGACCGACTTTTAACTTTAAATTCGATTGCTCTTCAAACGTGTATACACACACACACACACACACACATATATATACATATATATATATATGTGTGTGTGTGGATATATATATAATACATCAATAATAGCTCTCTTTTATATATGAGATGCATTAAATAAGTATCCAGCTTTTTGTACAGACATTAAAATTGTCGTAAACACTTGAAAAACTAAGTATGATATTAATATGCATCTTATGAGGTATCTGACAATTTTTTATGATTTCAGGTTCGAATGAACAGCTACAATCGGATTTCGTATACACCCTACCTAAAGCCTGATTATTACAGCTGATGAATTTTAAAAATGCAATCGGGCTGCGAGGAGAGTTTAAAAAGATCGGTATGCTATAACTTTCTGCTTTAAACTTGGAAAAATGCCACGAAAACGTATAGAATGTTTCAGACTACTTTATAATCACCTTGAATAAATCGAACATCGGTTTTTGAATTGCATAAAAGATTTAAGGAATGGAAGCTGTGAGGGGTGATAAGAGGTGTGGGAGGAGTAATTTATCCAGAAGATCAGAATTGATTGGGGTTAGGGTTAGGGTCAAATAAAGAATTTTATGGATAAGGACGGTCGGGTTTGTATATAGAGACAATGTGTACAGTTTGATGTCAGTGTGGGAATTGTACACACCGTTATTCACGAGGAACTGAAGATGCGTCCTAAGTGTGCTCCATCTTTGGTACAGACTATCTGACCAAGATGGGCATCAAGATAATTCCTTACCCTCCCCATAGTCCAGAACTTGCTTTCTGTGACTTTCGGTTATTCCCTAAGCTCAAGGAAAACCTTAGAGGTTGTCGTTATGAGACAATGGAGGAGATGAAAATGTCTGTGACAAGGGTCACTAACACGCTCACACAAGAGGGCTATCATGGGGCCTTCCAGAAGTTGTCGGGACGGTACAACTATGTATTGACTCTGGAGGAGATTACTTCGAAGGGGAATAGAGTTTCATGTGTGTATTATCAAATAAAATTTCCAATCCGAAAAATGTCTCGAAACTATTGAAGGTAACTAGGGTATATATATATATATATATATATATATATATATATATATATATATATATATATATATATATATAATTATTTACTATAATAATTATTAAATACCTACAGACCCTAGCGTTTCATCCTTTAGGGAATCATTAGTGCAGGGTGTCACGATTAACACTAGTCAACAGATTCGGACCCGGCGACAGAAGCCATCCCTGGCTTCATTAGCAAGGATCTAATCCATTAGGCTAATGTTAACCGCGAGTAATGCTGTTGGATTTAAACATTTGTTTTTAAAATGTTTTTAACGTCTGTCAGAGTGATGTAATCATTATATGATGATCTGCCCAAAAGAACTACCGATTTCACCGATTTAAATTACAACAAAGAATAGGTCGCTTGAACATTTCTGGATCCCTATTTAATCCTAAACAGCGCCGGGTCTCCCTGAGATATATATATATATATATATATATATATATATATCAAACAAACGGCAGAAGTCTGTAATCCAAATTTCGTGATGTTAACAATCTTACAATAAATACTATGTCTAACAATTGAGTGTGGGGAGTTAAGCAGCGATATATTGCTTATAAAGGGAGATCTTTTACATGCCACATACTATAGAGGTGTGTATCTAATTGGGAAAATTTACAACAAAATGATCCTCAACCAACTCATTCGTTTCATTAAACCATTACCCCCCGCCAAAAAAAAGGACCAGAATTATTTTAGATGATTCACTCTTGGTCAAATTATATGCATTCGCAGATCCATGGAAGATTCACAAATCTTACTTTTGTGTTTGTTGACTTCTCAAAAGCATTTGACTCGAGATTAAATATCTAAGATTATATGGTACCAGCAAAGATAATCGGTTCTACTTAATTTCTTTACATCTGTACAACCTCGATCATATTAAAATCTGATACAAAGACAGCCATTTTCGAATCAGGCAGGTGACACATTTATTTTTTGTTCTCTGTTGCGGACTAAATCTTGCGCATGTCTATAGAAATGGTCCACATAAAAGAGTATCAGAAAAAAAAAATCGCGATAAAACTTGCGTTATTCAGCTATCCACCTGACTGAAACTGATTTCGTCGATGTCATTAAACTAATTGGCCAGTACATTGCAAATGCACAATCTCTCCTAAAACATCTTCTAAAATTCTTCCAACAAACCTTAGTGTTGGCTTGGCTTGTATCTGAATACTTCGGAAACATGGTCACTTTCCAAAATGTTGACAACACGCCTGAAAGGTGCATATGTCCACCTTATCATATAAGGCAAAACTCTTATAAAAGACACATCCAACAAAATAACAAATCTATAGCGAACGTCTATTGGCATCATCTATTGTCAAAGCATGACGTATTTAGTTTGCAGCCATTGGCCTAGAGCAGTAAATAAAGCTATTTCTTCCTAACAACTGTGGAACGTCACTGCTCGCTACAGAAGTAGAATGCAGATGTCATTGCAGATGATGCAAATAGTGATAGGTGGGACCTAGAAGCAGTCAAGCGGGCCCGGGATATCATGGACGTTTGAACTCTATCATCTCGGCTATGTTCATCGAAAGATAATGAAAATGAAAACAAGTCAACACATCGGATTTTAAAGTAGTAAAACAAAAAGTATTAATTTTCATGATACAAATCTTCAAAAACGTGTATTCGTACTAATGAGTTAATATTTATTATGGCCGAAAAGCCAATCGAAGATAGGGATAATTGCGTTCGTCGAGTGGACAAATAAAATACCTTAAAGATTGTTAAAGAATGTTAACAGATAGAAGACTTATTATTTAGTACTTATACAGAATAAGGGATGTTATAATGTTGGAATTGTCCGGGCAGTTTATGTGAATCGACGAAAAGTGTCGAACGAAAATTTCATGATTTTTTTCTCGCACAAACGCAAGACAATTTTGCTCAATAAAAAACAATCTATACAAAGATAATTCAATGAAAATTTAATTAAAAACACAATATTTTTTTTTTACAAATTAATAAAAAAAACAAAAACTTTAATGAAAGTTAAACAACAAAATATTTATTTATTTGTATAAGAAAAATATGATAAGTTACATTCAAAAAATGATTTTTAATTTTTTTCGGTTGCATAAACATAAACATTTATTTTTTTATAATAATCGAATGATAAGAAATACTTTAGTGATATAACTTTTTTTTTAGGATTAAGCACATATTTGTTTCGCCTAAAAGCTTTCTTATTTCGGAGGATGCAGTATCTGTACCAATTCTACTAAATTCTTGTAAATCAGTTTTCCCAAAAGTATTTATTTTTTATTGAATTTTCTGCAATATCTTTTTTATCACGTTCACCAATTGTTGGCTAATACAATATTTAATGGTTCAACGTCTCGGCACCTTCCGGTATTTTACTTAAACTGCCTGAAAAATTATTATGCATAACTATTGATTATTTAAGAGTACCGATCGACAAACATGTTATCATAGGAATTAAAGACAACAATGTTCTAGTCAGCTGGGACACATACACGATCATTAATATATATTTTGCGAATTTTTGAAAAATGTCTTATTACGTAATTAGCAAAAGTAACTTTTGTTCATTCCTATTCCTTATTAATAAGACATTGAAAAACTCATTTATACTTTAAAATATTATCTAAAATGTTAAAATATTTATTAATTGAAAGATAAAAATTTTCAAATGATATATTTTCAAAATTATTATATAATTAAACGCATATAGTCTTGCTATTTATGTGTAATATTTATCTACATATGTAAATGAGTGGGTGTCACCACAACATATAGTAACAATGAAATAGTATACATATAAAACACATACATTTACTAGTGTGTAAATAATTTTACAAATGGTAAAAAGGATGGTTTAAAAATGTGTATATAAAGTTAAGAATTTCTAAAGAAATTAATAAAATCAATCATAATTTTTTTTTAAGTGTGAAGTTCCGTTCTATTTCTTTATTAGATGAGAATGTGAAATTCATACATTTTTCATTGCAAACTATGCATTTACAGAATTTAACATTTTAAGATACATTTTATATAATTGTTATATAACAATTTTCATCCCGTCTACACAAATCTGCCGAAATAACTTTGATGTAATTTTACATCCCGTGTATATATGAAATGCCTTAAATAAGTTACTGGATATTTTGTCTGGGAATTTTAAATTGTTGTAGAATCTAGAAAATTCCGTAGGTTGCTGCTATACATCTTATAAAATGACTCACCGATTTTTATGATTTCAGGTTCAAATGAACAGCCACAACAGGAAGTCGAATATACCCTATTAAAACCTGATTTTCACAGCTGGTGAATTTCAAAAATGCAATCTGGATGTGAAGACATTTTGGAAGAACAATGTGCAATTAAAAGCCTGTTTCAAAAGTTAAAAAGATGTCACAGAAATGTACGGAATGTTTCAGACTACTTTTGAATCATCTTGCATAAATGGAGATTAAATTTTTGAGTGGCATAAGAAATCCAAGGAAGTCAGGGAGTCTGTGAGTGATGATGAGAAGTGTGGAAGGATTAAGGAAGTCAGAACACCAGGGTTGATTGGCCAAAGAGAGAATTACATGGGTAGAGACCGTCGTGTGTCTAGAGACAATAAGTGCACAGTTTGATGTCAGTGTGCGAACTGTACACAATTATTTGCGAGGAACTGAAGATGCGAAAAATTTGCGCGATATTTAACTCAAAGGCGTTCAGAGAAGATCAGACTATCTGACAAAGATGGGCATCAAAGCAGTTCCTCGCCCTCCCTATTGTTTAGACCTTACTCCCTGTGACTTTTGGTTATTCCCTAGCTCAAGGAAAACCTTGGAGGCTGTCGTTATAAGACAATTGAGAAGATAAAATAGACTGTGATGAGGGCCATTGACACGCTTAGAGAAGAGGAATTCCACGCAGCCTTCAAGAATTTGTTGGAACGATACAAGTGCATAGAAGCCGGAGGAGATTACTTTGAAGGTAACTAGAGTTTCATGTGTGCACTATTAATAATAGTACCCGTAGGAAAAAATCTGGAAACGTATTTAAGGCAGCTAGTAACTATATTTAGCATTATTAGTTAAAATTTCGAGTGTCGTTCCAAAATTAAAGCCTCCTATTTTTTTCTAATTAAAAATGTTGAAGAGTTACAGACACATGAGTGGAACCATTACAGCGAGCGACTTTTTAGGTTTCAGAATTTATTTTTCCACATAGTCACTATCTTTCTTAAAGCATTTTTGCTAGCGATGAACGATGGCTGTGCATGGCCGTACAGGGCGCGCTTTTTCATACAAGGGTCGGTATACTTTAAAGCCTCCATTTTTCAACACAAAACGTTGAAAAGTTATGAAAGCGTGAGTGGTATTATTACAAGTAGCGATCTTTTGTAGTCCAGAATTTAGTTTTCTAGAAAGCTATTACCATTATAAATGCACTTTTTCTCAGAATTAAATGACGCATCTCTGCTTCTGACGCACGTCTCTGAAATTTTTTTCTTCTAGTCTCATACCGTCAACGCGTGCAATGAGAGATGAAACTTTCATGTCATTAATGCATGCGTTCATTCATCATAAAAATGCAATTTGCAGTTTCTTCTGATTCATTCGAGCTGAATAAATGATTGAAGGTAACGAAGGGGAATGAATACAAATCAACTATTTATGAGAACGGTTCATAAATATTTTTTTTACATCAGATTTCAAAATAAAAGGCCCCGTGTTTTGACAAGCTTCTGGGTTTGACCTTTACTTCTGATCTGAAATGGAACACGTACATCAAGTCTGTTGCCAAGGTCGCTGGAAAGATGGTGGAATCCTTCTACCGCTCCAGAAGATATCTCACTACTGATGCAATTCTCTATCTATATAAAAGCCAAGTACGTCCAAGGATGGAATACTGTTGCCATATCTGGGCAGGAGCTGCTAAAAACAGCCTATCCTGCCTTGACAGAGTACAAAATAGACTTCGTGGCTTAGTGGGGAATGTCCTTTTCTCTACCCTGCAACCTCTCTCCCACAGAAGAGACATTGCGAGCCTATTCTTGTATTATCGTTATTTCCATGGCAGGTGCTCGTCTGAACTCCAATCTCTGGTCCCCCCTCGCCAATCTTTCACGAAAAACACCCGTCTAGCCGAATCCACTGTGAAAAATTTCCTCCACTCTATATCTGTGCCTAAATCAAAACGCGGATTCCATGAACAAAGCTTCTTTCTTAGAACTGCACGCCTGTGGAACTCTGTTCCGTCTGCCTGCTTCCCTCCGAACTACAACTTGGATGTCTTCAAGTCCAATGTTAACAAATTCCTAATGAACCGCCCCCTTAATTAAACACTTCATCAAATCTCCACACTAACGTAATGTACTTGCAATAACCCTTATCCCTGAGTGGCTTCCGGGCCTTGAGAAGTGGTGATCACTGTGTAAAAAAAAAAAATACTTTCTCTAATGAAACTTCTTGGAAACTAATTCTATACATGACATTCTGTTTGATGTTAGGCATAAGCAGTAAAAAAGAAAATATAATTGCAATTGTGATAGTAAGACGAGTTTTGCTGTGGATGCTTGACAGGGAAGCATCGTAGATTGAAACGAGAGGTAATAGAAACAATGGACACAGAGTTAAGATATTTTGACATCTCAGTTGATTTACGTCTATCACTAAGAATCGCATCCGTTTATCTACAAAACGAGTCGAAATCCTTTTTGACGTTTAGGGTCACTCAATTCTTATTCACAATTGAATCTCTTCCAAGTATATCTATCCCCACATGCCCCAATCGACCACTCATTTATCTGCTTTCACAACAGACCCCAGAGTCAAGTCCTATCAATCAAACTCACAAATCCTCAAAGCATAATTCCTCAAAACTTAAAATCTCACATACGTGCAGTTATTTAAATCCCATAAACAGAAACTAGACGAAGTAACGTGTAGGTATTATACATAAAATACTAATTAAATGGACCAGTAAATCCAATTATAACAAATCGCATGATATACGCGTGCGGAAATGTATCAATGTGTATGTGTGTTCTGCATATTCCATCGAGTGTATACGTACGCCTCGCCTACAGACATGCCTTTTTGTATTATGTCAATTACTGCCTACTGCTATTAAATAATACACGTATCAAATTTAGAAGTGTGCACCTTATCACCCTAATAAGAATTACCGTGTTTATATCTTGATGGTTGACTCTGCCATATGTCAAATTATAGGAGGGAATTTAAAAAAGTGAGGAAATATTAAAAGGCAAAAGCGACAGAAAGAAACAACAAAATAAAAAGAGAAACCTAATTCTTATGAAAAAAGAATTTGAGTGACACTTTTATGTAATAAAAGTTTGTTCTTAATTTAATACGACTGCTTGCTTATATTACTCCTAATTTTACTCCTCATTTTAAATCAACAATTTCTCAGATACGTATATTTTATTTTACATAGCTAGTATTCACCCATGCATGGAGTATTGTTGACACATGTTAGGCGAGTGTACCAACTGCTAGCATCTCACTCTTAGGCAAGAGGCCAAAGCGAGTTTCTAATCTTATAGGTTCCACACTAGCTAGCAAGTTCCAGTATCTGTCCCATCGCCACAATGTTGCATCTTTGCGCTTCTTTCACAATTACTTTTGCGGAATGTGCTCTGACGAATTTGCCGCCGACGATTAACAAAATTTCACTCCTTCACTCTAAAGGTCTCTAAATGACAAAACATATTCTACTCTGATTTTCTTAGCTGCTTTTAGAATTCTCTCCCTGTTCACTAGTTTTTCGTTTGTAAAAACGTGGCGTTTATAACGCACCCCTAATTCTTAATAGCAATGTGCAAGGTGAACTAAACTAAAAAGAGGTCTGTTATTAAAGTTTTTATTTTGAAGTTATATATCAAAACATTTTCTAGCAAAAACCTAACAGCCAGCTGTGGTTCTCTCCAGAATGTGCTGCTGCCATTGCCCACAGAAATCACTATTTCCATTGTTTCAAACGTAATAGAGGTACCGAGATTAAAGCCGCTTTCAGGACTACCAGCAACCACTTTAAAAGAGTAATAAAGAAGGCGAGAGAGTTGTATGCTCAGTCCGTCGTCCAAAATAGCTGAGCAGGGGGTTGGTTCCCATCAGTTTTGGCAAATAACAAACCGGGTCTTAAATAGAAATATCGCAACCATCATCAATGGGCCTAAGGTAATCTAGTCAAACGGTTTTGATAGGGTATGACATAAAAATGGCACCAGATCTCCAGCTACGGTGTAGTTGGAAATGTTTTTTCAATTATTAAGTTATTTCTCTCTGATAGGTTAATAAGCGTAGTGGTTGATGGGCAGACATCAGAAGCTCATAGTATTTATAGTGGAGTCCCTCAGAGGGCCATGCTGGGTCCAACTCTATTCCTGATCTACATCAATGATCTCTCAAATCGCACCTTAAGATCATTCGGACACATTTATGCTGAAGACATTACCATCTATGGCAACAACTCAAAGGCCGTAAACGACCAACTTCTCTCTGATTCTCTCCCTCTGATGTTGAACACATTGTGCAATGGGGGAAAAAGGCAGTTGGCTAATTTTAATGCATCTAAAACCAAGCTTTATATTTCTATCATCAACGCTCTGTCCGTCGTCTGACATCAATTAATATGAATGGCTCTCGTCTTGGGGAGGCTCCATGTTTTGACAAGCTTCTAAGTCCGAACATTACTCCTGATGTGAGATCGAACACGTACATCAAATCTGTTGCTAGAGCTGCTGAAAAATGGCGAGATTGTTCTACCACTCCAGTAGATATTTCATTTATGATGCAATTCTCTACCTGTATAAGAGCCAAGTACCCCAAGGATGGAGTACCGTTACTACATCTGGGCAGAAGCTGAAACCACTATTAATAATTTACTCCACTCTTTATCTGTGAATTTACCTATACGTAGATTCCATGAACAAAGTTTTTTTAATAACTGCACGCCTGTAAAACTCTGTTCAGATTTCCTGATTTCCAACTGACCACAATATGGGAGTCATCAAGTCCAATGTAAACAAGTTCTTGATGATCGATCCCCTTAAGTAATCCAATTTTATAAATTTCTACTACTAACGATTACTACGATATTTTCCCATTGACTACTCAACACTCTTTAGCCCTTATCCTCGAGTAGCCTCCAGGTGTTGATAAGTATTAGCTCCTTTGTAAAAAAAGGTACACCATAAAAGGGTGAATCAAAAATATACGTAGGTAATATATATATGTATATATATATACTAAATTAAACTAAAATAAACACGTTTGTTAACATCTTTCACATTAATACAAGATTTGTGTCACTTTGGCATAATTACACGACCTTTTCCAAATAAGGCAAAGATTACGCTATTTTAATGTTGCGAATTATCACAGCGCGTCATAATCAAAGAATGTAACAGACGACGACGAAAGATGATTTCACTGGGCGTAGCATGTAATAACCCAACTGCTCCCTTTTTGTTTGTTTCTTACGAAAGTGAAATACAATATAATCACATAAAAAATGTCAGTAGCAGACACGAAATTCTACACCTATAAACTTCAATTTCCACAAATGTCACAAGTCAACCTCTCCGAATTAATTACAGCATCGAATGACATTTACTCGTGTATAATTAGATAGTTTACAGGTCAAGAAACGATGGCATTTATCTACGAATTTCGGAAAAGAAATTAACAAAAAATTATTCTTTAAGATATAAATTAAAAATGGCGCCATAACAAATGGCATCATCTTCGATTGACCTTTAAATTGGCAACGTTCCCATTCGGGAACATAAAAAAAGGTGTAAGCAACATTTCAATTTGTAGAAATTAAAGGTGTACATGGTTCAAAAGTAATTGTTCATTATTAAGTATTTTTAGATTAAAACGACAAAAGAAATAGGAAGTCAAAACCTACTTTAGTGACCTTGGAACTGTTCTATAATATGTTACGATTAATTATGCATTTTGAGGAAAATTATTTCGCATCTATGGCTTGTTTCCAATTTTATCCGCGGACGAACAGACAGACAAGCAGATCGACAGCAGAACGAGTCACACACACACGCACGCACACACACGCACACACACACACGCACACACACTTATTATGTTTCTCGTAAAATTCTATTAAGTATGTTGTGCTTCAGCTTTGTACAGTTCTTTGTTTTCAATTTATTCTCTGACAAACATAGATAAACTACAAAAAGATAAACTACAAGATAATTACAAAAAGATAAACTACAAAAAGATTAACTACAAAAAGATAAACAACAAAATGAATACCACACGCCTTCATAAAATTTTACTCGAGTAAACGTTGCCTCAGTATCGGGATTTTATTCTAATTGCATCCATACGCACACATAACAGCACTAATAAGTAGTGATACGGCGAAAGAGAACTGTATGTGGATGACTATAAATGCTCCCTTTAATGGGTTGAGCGTATTGCGGTATGTTAAACACCCCCCCCCCACTGCTGTATAAATCGATATTAGTTATATAAACAAATGGAGCTTAGCTGTTAATTCAGATACCCATCTTAACAGTGGCCGAATGGCTTAATGGTTGGGAGTGAAGATTGTCGCCTGCTGGCCGAGTTTCAATCCTGCTTGAGGTAGTTGATTGCCTTGCCACACTGATGAGTTGTGATACTGCGAAACAGTACTATATGTAGATGACTATATATATATAAATATATATATAAATATGTATATATATATATAAATATATATATATATAAATATATGTAAATATATATACATATATATATAAATATATGTAAATATATATACATATATATATAAATATATATATATAAATATATATACATATATATATAAATATATATATATAAATATATAACTACTTCATTTACTCACATAAAATTAATATACTAAAGTATAAATTTATGCGTAAACTTTAAGTATTTACTCCAAAAGTGCTCAATACGTAGGTAGAGCTAGTTAGTAAGTTATAAAATATATATGGCGATTAAGCTACACTGAATATTCCGCCGTCTCATCCACTCTAGGACTCTTCAGGCTTATGCGTGAATTTTGTGGTTGTCTCTGTCGTTTTTATATAAGCACCTTCTATTGAAATTTTAGTTAGCCAATAAGCTTTCTAGTATCCACCGCGCCCTTCCTACAAGCCAATGAACATGCACTTATCGGACAAAGACCTATTTGACCTCTGGTTGACCTGTTCCTTTGTGTGTGCTCTATTTAGCTTTAAAAAAACTTCATCAAAAAATAATTTGTTCTAACAATAAAAAATTAATAAGCTACAAAATACAAATATACAAAATATAGCAGGCTGTAACTGTAGAAGAAAAAATGTCCCCTACAAGGCTCATGTAATATAAAAAAAATGTAGTCTATAGCTGCACAGTATCAAAAACCTCAAATCTAAATGAATTTAATAGCAACCATAACTAAACCACCAGATTAAATAATGACACCAACTTTAACCAATCTACCAATAAAATACAGACCAACCCACCATATAATAATCCAACACCTTATCTAATGGAAAATAATTACACCAAACAAGAGGCATAAATTTATATAAATATATATATATAAATATATATAAATATATATATATATATATAAATATATATATATAAATACATATATATATGTATATAAATATATGTATATATATTAATATATATATAAATATATAAATATATGTATATATATTAATATATATATATAAATATATATATAAATATATAAATATATATTAATATATATATAAATATATATATATAAATATATAAATATATATATATATGAATACATATATATAAATATATATATAAATATATGTATACATATAATATATATATATAAATATATATATAAATATATATATATTAATATATATATAAATATATATACAAATATATAAATGTATATATACAAATATATATATATATAAATATATATATATATAAATATATATATGTATATATATAAATATATATATATATAAATATATATATATATAAATATATATATGTATATATATAAATATATATATATATATAAATATATATATATATAAATATATTTATATATAAATATATATATAAATATATATATATAAATATATATATATGAATATATATAAATATATATATAAATATATATATATGTATATATATATAGTCTTATTTATAGTATTCTGGATTTTACTGGGTTTATATAATTGAACATTCAGTAATCGTCTATATACCAATAGGTCAATAGCCAACAAGAGATAGCTTAAACTGTAAGCTACAAAATTATCAGATTTCATAATTGAGCATTGATATATTATTTTAACAAAAACCAAGGCATCAAGATATGGATGGATAGCAACAAATAGTGTATTTCATCGTTAATTACAATTGTTTCAAGACTATTCGGACAAATTCAAACATTATGTCGTTTGAAAATTTTCACAAGAACAGCCTTTCGTCAGACTTATTGGATAAAAACACTTCAAAAATAAAACATTACGGAAACCATTTCCATTATAAGGTAAGGAAAACAAGCGAAAATATTTTACCTACATTTCATCCTTGGGGATGAGATGTAGGTACACTATGTGGCTACATGTGAATCTCTGATAAACGGCATGCACAGGAGAGTAAAAGCTATTTTGGATAATGATGGTGGCCACACAAACTATTGAGAGTTCGCATGTCTATTAATATTGAGAATATTTTGTCTCCAGGGATTTAATTTTAATGGATATATGTTGAATTATTTTGCGGGGAAAATAAATAAACTCTGTTATATATGCTGCAGATAGACTAGTTCTCATTGTGTCAAAAAATCATTTTTTCGGTGTTGTCCTCCGAAGAGATATACTTAAATATTTTAAGAAATGTAAAGTGTGTACGTACATATATGCATAAACAAATATTGCCCTGGTTGGTCGAAATTTGCAGATGAGACTGATATCAAATTACATTCCTAAGACACTGCTAAAAATGGACGGAGTAGACATTCGTTTTATACCAGAATTTGATGGATCTACTGTTGGGCCGTGTGTTGTCGAATGGGTTGAGAAGGCTGAGCGTATTTGCAAATTGTGCAAAAATAAAGGAGCCAGCAACAGTCATTCTGTTGAGGTTAACCGGAGTGGCCTATGAAGTGTACCAGCAACTCGGAGATGAACCTGACTGGAGAGAAATTAAGTAGAGCTTATATACAGCATTTGGTCCGGATTCTTTTGTTGCATGGCAACAGTTCACTACCCGGAAGCTACATCCCAATGAAACAGTGGACGTTTACTTGGCTGATTTCCGTAAGTTATCAGCACCATTTGGTGGTGTCATCGACAAAATGTTAAGCTGTGCCTTTTTGGTGGGCTTATCTGAGGATGTCAGTAGACTTTTGCGAGCTTCGTCGCGTATCAATAGATTAACAACTGTGACTTATTGGCCCGAACACGAAACATCCTTAAGAATCAATTGCAGCAGCAGCCGGCCCTAGTCGTGCAGCATCTAAACTCTATGGAGACAATGTGGATTCTCTCTCAGCTAACGCTAAACGTGAGACACCTGTCTGCTATAAATGTGGGTGTCCTTACCATTTTGATAAGGACTGCCGGGGTCGAAGTTGTACAACCAATGTTTATCCACGAGCACACAGAAGGCTACGATGTTATCGCTGCAATAGGTTAGGCCACATATTACGCAACTGTTCGGGAAAGGAAGTCAGGGACATGTTACTGCCGCTACCCTTGCCCCTTGCCAAGCAATGAACACAGCATTGCCTGGTGTCGGTGACACAGCGGAAGTTGACATCCTGGTGATGCAGAAAAACCCCTTGGATACAACTTATTACTTGGAATTGACACAATAAAATCTCAAGAAAGTGCCATGATTATAGCAGCTGGAGGTAATAATGATGGGTACAGGTAAGGAAGTATGTGCATCTATTTCTATTGAGGAAAAGGATTTCTCTGCTACGAGGTGTAAATGGACCATGATCAGATCACCAGATCGGTTATGAAATACCATTCCAGATTATGCAGTTTCTACCAATTATTGGGCTGCATATGAAGAAACTTTTCAGCTGTGGATTGATAACGGTTAGTTAATACCATACCCACAAGAACGTCTACGGCCACCAAAAGAAGTAATTCCACTCATGGATATTGAACAATGGACTAAAAACAAAATTCGATCCGTGATGGATTGTCGAGAATTGAATCAACATGTTGATGCTATTACCGGGAATGCAGATGCATGCGCTGCTAAACTGCGAGAGTGGAATCAGAAAGGGAGTAATGTAGCACTGCTGGATTTTAAGAGAGCCTACCTGCTGATACGGGTTCATGAGTCACTATTGCTATTTCAGACAGTGATAATTAAGTGTAAACGATACTGTTTGACACGCTTAGGTTTTGGCCTAAACGTAGCACCCTTAATAATGACAGCTATTATTACAACTGTTTTGATGCAAGATGAGACCACAGTGAAATCTTTAGCTTACATTGATGACATCTATGTTAATGAAGACATAATATCTTTAGATGCGGTTCAAATGAAACTGGAATCTTTCGGTTTAATAAGCAATGACCCTAAGCGCTTAAAGGATGACACGCTCATGTTTGGCCTTGAGGTGCGGAAAGGAATGTAATACTTTACGATGAAAGCGAGGGATCCCGATTCCGATGTACCAAGTGTGTTAACGCGATGCATCACGTTTTCTATTTGCGGGAAATTAGTAAACGCCAGCAGAAAACATAGAAAAGAAAAGACAAGCATAATTTTGTAGGTCTCTCATTTGGTGAACGTATGCCATTAATTTGCATATGTACACAATTGGTAACTGTTAAAAGGGGACAAATTCTAAAGCATGAAGGTTGAGTTGAATCTTTTGTTGGACAGCTTAGAACGAGAACGAGCGGCGGAAGATAATATCGAATACACGAAGATTTGTTGCGAGTTGAGGAACGAAAGGAAAAAGACTTTTGTGCGTTGTATCGACAAGAGGACGGTTTGACCCTGCCAGTTTTTTTTGTTCCTTTTCCATTTTATCGTAATTAAGCAGGTTTCAGGTCGGGGGAGAAAGGGGTCAGCGAGAGAACGGTACAAAGTCATCGCATTTCTTATGAAGCCAAGATTGGGTCTGTTTCGACATGTGGACTGGTGCCGAGTCCTACTGCCACAACCATGGTCTGTCTGATTGCACCAGAGTATCAGCACACTCTTTAGCACATCTATCAGAAGCTGATTTCGAAGATGTAAGGCTGTGTGATTTGAATCTCACTTGAAACCACATCAAAGACCATAACCCTGGTAGGAAAATTTGTTTTCGTCACCCTAAGCACATCCCTATCATTCGTGGCAATCCAGCGATGCTTTTTGAGGGAGATGGTAATAATCTTTTATCATAAGTTGGATCAATAGAAAGCATGCGTTGTACAGCGGCGCATCTCCTATCTCGCTCGTTAAACATTGTATCATTTTATACATAATAGAAGGATGCTATCGCTCTTGGTATTTTTACACAACTAACCAACTGGTAGATGGTCTGCAACAAAAAAGAAACTCGGTTTTCATGAAACGGAAATGGAATTATGTCATCTTTTCTATGGCTAAACTTTCACATTTTATATTATATAAAAGGAAGTTTCTCTGTGTGTGAGAGGGAGATTTCGTCCATTATGGAATCGGAAACGGCTGAACCGATTATTTTGAAATTTCAGACGAAGTCACTTGATATGTCTGGTAGTGTTCTTACGTAGGTTGTGTATCGGAATGCATTCAATAAGTACTGAAAATCGATAAACGAATAAATCTGATTAAGGGAGGAAGTCCGATCTGTACTAGATTTTACACTTTTACACAACCTAACATCATAAGTGCATTTGAGAATTTTTTTCCAAGCACAAGCAGAAAGACTTAGCCTATAAAATCAACTGTAGATTATTTTATAAGTCTGGACCACGTTCGAAATAAATGTTTTTTTTTTCAGAACAAAATTCAACGATGATACTTGACTTTTGTACTTTTAACTTTAATTCAAGTGATTATGTCACAATAATTTCATAAAATCAAGTTTTTTCGTAAAAACAAAACAAAACAAAACAAAAAAACAGAGGCGCATGTATTATAAACTAAATTACAACGGAAAAGCATGTGAAGCTTCCTCCAGACACACCGCAGTGGGTCTTACAATAAAGCAGCCAATCAATCGATTTAATTTAAAGATAGGCGATTTCACAGAATCTGATGACACTAAAAGTATGGGAGTGTTAAACATTCCTTTAATCCCGAGCAACGTTGGATCTTCCTGTTAGTTTTTATACCTATAAAAGTAGTAATGTGCGAGAGGACACTTCTCAACCTATATACTCAGCGAATGTTTGATCGACATACTTAGAATTTAGTATATAGGGTATTCAGTCATGTGGAAGCTGCTAAGGTTTCTAAATTGAAAAATGTATACGTAGAGGCCATCGGATATTTATCTGTTTTCAACTGTTTCAGAACTGCACATTCGCGATCGTGAAACATGAAGTCTTTCTTGTGTCAGATAAAAGTTTGGTTGAAACATTTTAAAATTAATGTCAAGCTAGTCTAATGGTTATCGTACTTTACGCACTGTTTTTAACTTCTGGTTTCGATCACAGCTTGAGTATTTTTTTTTTTTTTTGCTTATTTTTTTAAAAAGAAATTTAATGTTAGGTTGCCCTTAGCTAAAGTATTTCTGTTTTTAATAAATAAGAATTCTTTATTTATTAAAATGTAATATTTATGTGTATTCTACGCCTGGGCAACGCTGGGTGACCTGCTTGTATAAAATAAAGATGATCTAAATGAAGCTACAACAACTGCTATTATACCTTAAACTTCATTAAGGAGTTTTTGAAGCTCACACGGCTAGTCACATACAAATATAACCAGCGGTCGTTTTACTAACTCGTTCTGCTAATAAACGTTTTAATGGCGACTGAAAAAAATCTAGCGCTATGTGTTTGTTTGTTTGTACGTATATTAAATTATTCTATTTTACGTTACGTAAACTGAGAACTCTATTTTTTGTAGTAGATTATTGCTTAATACTGAATAGTTACCATTATTGTGGGGTATATGGTTAGAAAGAAAAAAAAAACGTACCGGGCGTATCTGCATCGCTCTTTGGGAAAGAAGAAGGAAAGGATGGCTAGCTCA
>NC_136488.1:3420459-3457959 GCF_053919585.1 Euprymna scolopes
AGATTCCAGTAAAGCAACTGGCCCTGATGGCATCCCAATTATAGTGTTAAAAAAGCTTCAACCAGAACTTGCTCCCATACTTACGAAACTATTTAAGCGCTGCCTTAAGGAGAAGTGCTTTCCGATCCCCTGGAAGACCTCCTCAGTTTGCCCTGTATTTAAGAATTCAGGTGATAAGTCATCTCCCTCTCAATACAGACCAATAAATCTTCTCTGTGTTATGAGTAAGTTACTGGAATCAATATTAAATAGAGAAATAGTAAACCACCTCAGCAGGAATAACCTTCTTAGTGACACACAGTATGGTTTCCGCTCTGCAAGATCTACCGCAGATGTGCTGACGGTTATATCCCACAGGATTAGTGAATCTCTTGACAAAGGCTTCCTTTCTAGGGCAATTGCTCTCGACATATCAAAGGCCTTTGACAAAGTATGGCATAAGGGTCTACTTCACAAGATTTCCAGCTACGGTATAACTGGAAATGTTTTCTCAATCATTAAATCATTTCTCTCTGATAGGCTCATAAGAGTAGTGGTAGATGGACAAAAATCGGAGGCCTGCAATATAAATGCTGGAGCCCCTCAGGGGTCAATCCTGGGCCCAACTCTCTTCCTGATCTACATCAATGACCTCCCTAAACACATACTTAAATCATTCGTTGACATCTATGCTGATGACACGACCATCTAGGGCAACACATCAAAGGCTGTAAATGACGAAGTTCTCTCGGATTCTCTCTCCTTTGATCTCGAGCGCGTGGTTCAGTGGGGGAAGATGTGGCTTGTTACCTTTAATGCATCCAAAACCAAACTCCTATCCTTACATCATCAACGCTCTGATCCCCAGCTGGCATCAATTGTGATGGATGGCTCTCGTCTGGGTGAGGCCCCGTGTTTTGACAAGCTTCTGGGTTTGACCTTTACTCCTGATCTGAAATGGAACACGTACATCAAGTCTGTGGCCAAGGTCGCAGGAAAGATGGTGGGATCCTTCTACCGCTCCAGAAGATATCTCACTACTGATGCAATTCTCTATCTATATAAAAGCCAAGTACGGCCAAGGATGGAATACTGTTGCCATATCTGGGCAGGAGCTGCCAAAAACAGCCTATCCTGCCTTGACAGAGTACAAAATAGACTTCGTGGTTTAGTGGGGGATGCCCTTTTCTCTACCCTGCAACCCCTCTCCCACAGAAGAGACGTTGCGAGCCTATCCTTGTTTTATCGTTATTTTCATGGCAGGTGCTCGTCTGAACTCCAATCCCTGGTCCCCCCTCGCCAATCTTTCACGAAAAACACCCGTCTAGCTGAATCCACTGTGAAAAATTTCCCCCACTCTATATCTGTGCCTAAATCAAAACGCGGATTTCATGAGAAAAGCTTCGTTCTTAGAACTGCACGCCTGTGGAACTCTGTTCCGTCTGCCTGCTTCCCTCCGGACTACAACTTGGATGTCTTCAAGTCTAATGTTAACAAATTCCTAATGAACCGCCCCCCTAATTAAACACTTCATAAAATCTCCTCACTAACGTGATGTACTTACAATAACCCTTATCCCTGAGTGGCTTCCGGGCCTTGATAAGTGGTGATCACTGTGTAAAAAAAAAAAAAAAAAAAAAAAACTCCCCAAAGCCCGCAAGCTGGGGCCTTATTACTGGATATAGTTTATGGTCATATCCAGGACCCTAAGATAACAGGAGGAAGCAAAATAGCAAACGCAATGTATTAAGAGTAACGAAAAAAAAAAAGAAAAAAAGAGAGCGTTTTAAAGTAAATGAAATCGGAAACCAATGGGAGAAGAAAGAAACAAAAGAAAAGGAACAGAAATAAATTGACAAAATAATAATCAAACAAATTAGCTTATAAACAGTATTGAACAAAAATATAATGATTGAGTATATTAATTGTGTTTCCACCGTTACGAATCTCCTAAACATTGCATATATAATTCCTCGTAACACTTAATATCAATAGAATCAACTGAAACGCTTCGACAATACCAACATTCCTTCTAATAATACAACCCGTCTGCGCATTTCTCTATTAGCCAATGATCGCTTAAAAAAGCATCAGTTAAAATGAGCAATTAGTTTTTGATGTGAGATCTTTGTATTTCCATTTTTACAAATAAGAATACAGTTTCATGTAAGTTCTCGCAATGATGATATTTCCTTTAATCTTCGATGCAATTCAGCTCAATTTAACACGAATGAAAAACTTAAATTTACATTTAACAACAAGAAAAAAAACTAATTGTTCTCTCATAATGGATTCTATTCAAAACAAGAATACTATGAACTGATAATGTTAATTTCAAGCAAAATGTATTTATTTGTACACTTCTTTAATTCAATCATGGAGGGTTGGCGCCAGCATTGCAATTCGCTGGAGAATAAATTTCATGACAAGCGAAAAAAAATATTCAATCGGTGCTTATTCACCTGCCTTTGCACGTGGGCAGAGTTAGACAGAATATAAGTGTTTAATGTGGGGAAAACTTAATCTCATCCAATAATGGCGCTCCAAATTGACACCAAAATATTGCCGGACCTTAGGAGGAGTTATCCTTCACTGACCAAGAATAAAAGAAATAAAATGGAATATCAGAATAAATGCCATATTTGTATCTTGTTTTTATCATAATTTTCGATAAATTGCGAGGAAAACATTTCAGAATATTTAGAATAATATATGCGTTTAATGTACCCAACCCTTAAATGCATTTTGTAAGTTTACAAAAATATATGGATTTATTTAGGGATTTATTTAACAACTTACTGATTAAATCGTAATGTAGGAATTACTGGATGCGTTATGATTATCGTCTAATGCATGGAAATCTTTCATTTCCCAAACTGTCATGGCCGATTTTTCACCTTCAATGAAAGGAAAAAAACCTTAGTATTTTTATTTTAAGCTTTGCCTCACACAGCTACACACAAGTCTATTTGAGTAACAGGTTAAGCACATCCATATTAATTTCACATCAAAATGGGTAATGTATAGGTATTCAGTGCTTTATTAAAAGACTATTTTGGAGATCACAATTGTTGCTTATTCTCCATACTTATTTTTTTCTTTATCTCCCACTAGTTCCCACTCACATTTCGAGATTGACCGACTTATTTTCAGGTTTTTAAATGAATCCGGAAAATAGTGAGCAAGTTACATTAAAAATGGGTTTAGAGGATTTGACTTGTTTCTCATTTCATTTTATTTGATACTTTCTTTTTTGTTGTCCCACTCCAGCTTTTATGCCAGTTTTTAACATAAAATGAATTCTAAAATAACATATTTAAGTAGAATTAGGTCTATAACGTGAATGCAGTATTGCGGATATTAATTAGTTTAGAGTTAGCTTTAAAAATATGTAAGACAAAATGTGATATAATTATCGACCCCCCAATCCCCAGAAACAATCTTGGTCTCATCGTTATTTTCAATTTAGTGCTAATTTTTGTTGCAAATAAAACAAGCTGACATTTTAAGTACACACCATTGAATTAAATTTATGAGAACATTTAAGGCATGCAGAAATTGAAATGACAAAGAACCAATGTCTTTATGACTAACTATTTAATTAAGAATTTACTTTTAAATAGTTACTCTTTATTGGTGTAAATTGTAGCTAATCCTCCATTATTTGTTACTTGTAAACAAAAATAAATCAACCTCCTTTGACAATAATATCTTTGACGTCATATCTATACCAGTTTATAACATAATTGAAATTTGATAAGATCACAGTTTAAATTGGTTAATTATTATTTCAATGAATAATAGAGAAGGTCGATGTGTTCAGATTTGTACAGTGGCTTTATCTGACTTAGCTGACAAAAACTGCTAAAGGGGATTTTGTGCAAATATCATATATACTACACTGTTACCCCCAGCAGCTATAAATATTTAATTGTAACGTTTTCTTTAAGAGTTGCTACCAAATATGTTTTTATATAAAATCATTGAAAAAAAAATAGCCAAAAATTAAAAAACGGCAATCAAATTTTGAAGTCCAAACTGCTTCTAGAATACTTAGTTGTAACATTTTCACTAAATAGATATATTCTGTAAAATAGTGAGGAAAAGCCAAACTTTAAAAGGTTTGAAATAATATTGAAGACGAAAATTCTTAACAAATTAATTATAAGTTTTTCTTTAATAATTATAAACCCTTTTTTTTTATAAAATAATCAGAAAAAAGCAAATTGAAGTCAAATTGTATATTTTTGAAGGTGAAACTATACTACTTGAAAAAGACCACATTCATGAGATTTAACCTTAAAAAGGCTTATCTTCCAACCCTGATTAAAGTCCGCAGAAAATGCTGTTCAGTCACATTCAATTCCTCCTATTAAACTTCATTAGGCGTATAAGTCACTGTGTGGCGCAGAAATAACTTTGCAATTTTAAAATAAAATATTGTTTTTGTAAATGAGTGTGCTTCATTAATTCTTTTTTGTCACTGTTATGGCTTGCAATAAGCCACAAAGAAAATAGAATAACGGAATAGAGTTTAAACAATGTGTTACTGGAACAACAACGTAAAAAGGTTACAAATGAAAAGAGTAGTAAACGTCACCGAGCAGGCGAGGGTCGCTCTGGTGTTATATCCGCACCTGGTATCAAAAGGTCTTTGGTTTATATAATGGCTAGAACAGTTCATTTTGAGAGCGATACCCCCACAAAAGTTACATAGTTTGAAAATTGGAATTTTATTTTTATTTATTCATACATAAAAAGTAACATCACGTAAATAAAAAGCAGTCTAATCTTTTGAAAATTATATAGTGACTTATGCGTCACTATATATAATATACCTTTTGGCCAGGAGAAAGATAGAATAGAGTAGTTACCTCCCTCCACTAAGAATACCATTCCTGAATATACTGCGGGAGAATGCCCAATTAAAAGTAATACATCCTTTTAAGATTCTGTTTATCGGAAGTAAACAGTAAAATGAAAACATGAACTCGATTTAAGTTTTATATTTTTTATTGTATACTTAAAGTATAGTGACTTTTACTTGAGTAAAAATACGATAGATTTCTGCGAAGTTTCGTAGCAGTATTTCAGCTAATCCAAACATTACGTGTCTAGATAAGAGAGACATTCATACCAAAAAGAATATAGTAAAAAAATATTAAAGCTGCTTATTCAGATTGGCAATTATGACGATAAACAAAACCGAAAAATAATCTTTTATCGTATCCCTACTTGTCATGGAATGAATATGGTATATTCCAAAAATCATAAAAATTGATCAAGTAATGTTTTTGTTTTTGTAAAACATATTTGGCGTTTTTAACTAAGTGAAAGTCGAAGTCATTTTAATATTCTTCAAATTAAGCTTTTAACTTATTTAAAATGATCATTCTAAAAAATATTTCCATAATTTAATTTTAATATTTATCAAATATTTTTGAATTATTTACCGTTAATCGAATTCTCAGGGCATTGGTATTTGTGACTTATCTGTTATAATACAAAATTAAGATAATGTTTTATAGTCGCTTAAACTTATCATATTTTTAAACAGTTAATTATTAAGTTGCGATGAATTAGTTTACCTGACGTTTCTTAGGTGGATGTAATACCACTGTGAAAATAAAAGCAAAACCGATTAAAAATTAGTTTGCATAGATAGACTATGTGTCCATTCTTACAAAAAATGAAAAAACTAACTTCCTCACAAATTCACCATTTTCAATGTTTTCTGATTTTGAGATATTGTACACCCACAGATTTACCAGTGAATGCAATACCACATTTATTTCCGTTGTGTATTTTAAAGTTTTAGTTGGACATACAAACACACAGACGTTTGCCCTTTATATGTTGGACTAGCGAGAAAATCTGACGTTACCCGGGATTAAATTAGGATCAACAAATGCCTCACACTTACAATGCTGTTCTTGTCATCGAGATGGATTAAATCGACCATTTGTCAATTAAATTGATTGATTGCCTGCTCTAGTCGGGGACACACTGTCGTGCAACAGGAGGAAGATTCACATGCTTTCCCACAGTGATTAGTCCAAAATACATTACAGTGTACACTGTGCTCTGGAGAACCTACTGTTGATTTTATAAAAATGTTTTAATATAATGGCTTGAATTAAAGTTTAAAATACAAAATCAAGGATCATTGTTCAATTGTGTTCTAAACAGACACATTCTTTATCGCGTGTGCCGTGATAAAACTTCCCAGATGTAATTATGATGTTAGATTGTATAAGGGTGTTAACATTGGTCAAAATCGGATTTTTCCTTCTTTAATCGATTTTTTTTTACACAGTGATCTTCACTTATCAAGGCCCGGAAGCCACTCAGGGATAAGGGTTATTGCAAGTACATTACGTTAGTGTGGAGATTCTATGAAGTGTTTACTTAAGGGGGCGGTTCATTAAGAATTTGTTAACATTGGACTTGAAGACATCCAAGTTGTAGTCCGATGGGAAGCAGGCAGACGGAACAGAGTTCCACAGGCGTGCAGTTCTAAGAAAGAAGCTTTGTTCATGAAATCCGCGTTTTGATTTAGGCACAGATATAGAGTGGGGGAAATTTTTCACAGCGGATTCAGCTGGACGGGTGTTTTTCGTGAAAGATTGACGAGGGGGACCAGAGATTGGAGTTCAGACGAGCACCTGCCATGGAAATAACGATAAAACAAGGATAGGCTCGCAACGTCTCTTCTGTGGGAGAGAGGTTGCAGGGTAGAGAAAAGGGCATCTCCACTAAGCCATGAAGTCTATTTTGTACTCTTTCAAGGCAGGATAGGCTGTTTTTAGCAGCTCCTGCCCAGATAAGGCAACAGTATTCCATCCTTGGACGTACTTGGCTTTTATATAGATAGAGAATTGCATCAGTAGTGAGATATCTTCTCGAGCGGTAGAAGGATCCCACCATCTTTCCAGCGACCCTGGCAACCGACTTGATGTACGTGTTCCATTTCAGATCAGCGGTACAGGTCAAACCCAGAAGCTTGTCAAAACAGGGGGCCTCACCCAGACTAGAGCCATCCATCCATCCCAATTGATGCCAGATGGGGATCAGAGCGTTGATGATGTAAGGATAGGAGTTTGGTTTTGGATGCATTAAAGGTAACCAGGCACATCTTCCCCCACTGAACCACGCTCTCGAGATCAGAGGAGAGAGAATCCGAGAGAACTTTGTCGTTTACAGCCTTTGATGTGTTGCCGTAGATGGTCGTGTCATCAGCATAGATGTCAACGAATTATTTAAGTATGTGTTTAGGGAGGTCATTGATGTAGATCAGGAAGAGAGTTGAGCCCAGGATTGACCCCTGAGGAACTCCAGCATTTATATTGCAGGCCTCCGATTTTTGTCCATCTACCACTACTGTTATGAGCCTATCGGAGAGAAATGATTTAATGATTGAGAAAAGATTTCCAGTTATACCGTAGCTGGAAATCTTGTGAAGTAGACCCTTATGCCATACCTTGTCGAAGACCTTTGATATGTCAAGAGCAATTGCCCTAGAAAGGAAGCCTTTGTCAAGAGATTCACTAATCCTGTGGGATATAACCGTCAGCACATCTGCGGTATATCTTGAATTTTTCGATTGTCAGTTTTCGATACTTATCGGACCATTATGAATGCAAAACCTATCTGAGGGTACTCTCAGGCACATAAAATACACCGGTGTGTAAATTCTAAAAAATCGGCTTGGATGTTTTTGGAGTCTATAGGGAACAAGCACACACCCGCACAAATGTACGCACAAACAAACACACAGACAAAAGTGTTTATATATATATATATATAAGTAGAGATATAGTACCTAACCGTTAAATTTGTGAGTAGAACGTGGATTAAAGAGTGAGACGTTATTGTCCTCTCTCTATCTATCTATCTATCTATCTATCTATCTATCTATCTCAGGACGCATCGCGTAAACGCCTGCCGGAAATACCTTGACTATGAAAGTATCGTTCGAGATATGACAAATAGTTAAGGTAAAGTGATTACAATAACCGTTTCAATGCATTGTAGCAATTTCAAGTCCGGACCGAAGATAATTAGTTTAGTCGAAGCTAGCGAACACACTCACCGCGTAAATTTAACTCTTTTCAACTGTATTAAGGCGGATAGTAATTATGAAACTTTCAGTCCATTGGAAAGAAAATATTGAAGTGCCCTTTGGAAGAAAGCTAGATAAACACGGAAAACACAGATCAAATAAATGGTGGTCTATCTGGCATCTTATTAATGTTTGATATCAGGAGTTTGGCAAAGAAATTTTCATGTAGAATACTTAATCCATGCGTCATAATGCGAGAATAAAAACAGGTTGAAAATTAACAGATATAATCAATAAAGCGGCGGTTATCTGGAGGTGTGCATAGACGCTTCTTAAATTGGAAGCGTAAGGACGCTTAAGAGAAAAGGGAATAGTTGAAAAAATGTTAAAATATGTGAAGAGCTAAAAGAAATATGTGTAAACTACTTCGTAATTTGGGGTAAAAAAAATCTGTAAACTACATTGTAATTTGAGTCTTAAATGTTATCTTTTTGATTAGTTTGTTGTTTTTAATTTTGTTTTTGTTTACGTTGGGTTTTGCTTTTTTAGAGTAACGGACTAAGTATTTTATCAGTCCGGTTTTTAGATATTTTCTTTTTACTGTGCTGTTTCTCTTCCTCCACGAAGACTCGCTCTTGTTCCAGTGTGCGCAGTATTTTTAGTTTTTTCTAACGTGCATCTGGTCACAGAAGCTCAGCCATCTGCGAATTTGTACAGCTGTCTTTTTGGAGAATGTAAAGTCTTGAGATATTTTGTTTTGTTTTTGTAGCTTTACATTGCCGACTAAAGATGTTACAGTTAATGTTATTTGCAACCCAGGAACACACGAGGTTTGCTGCTAGCTCGTTACTTTTTATGTGTTAAACTCAGGAAAGAACCCTATCAATTTTCTTGCATTCTAGTCCATACACTTTTTCAATTCACGTCGACATACGCATTCGTCGTGGGACTTGTTCAATAGGCACCAAAATCGAGTCAACTCCATTTTGTCTGCTGACTGCGGTATGTTGTTGGTCATGTGCAGTTCTAGGAGGTTCACGCTACCAAGCTTTGCTTTCGTTATTTGAAAAGTGGTTATTCTATTTTTAATTGCCCGAGGTTCCCCTACCGGACAATGCTGACAGAGCTGTATAAGCAGTTTTAACAGGCAATAATATTTGTCCTCGGAGGCGCTGGCTCTTCAGTCCCATCCCAGTGTCACATCTTCGTATTAAAGAGATAAATCCATCGAATCATACACATACAGGTGAAACATGAGAAAAACAATGCCACAAATAGATAAACTAATTAGAACAAAAAGAGATGAAACAAAAAAGATGATATAATTTTTGTCAATGTGCGAGCTTTTTCAAGAATGCATATTAAAGAAACAAAGCCAATATTTATACACACATTCGTGCTTTTTACTCCAGCATATAACCTTAAATGATAAACATTCTGTGACATTTTATTTGAATTAGTCTTCTTCTTATATAAACGAAATCATCCCTCTCACCGCGACACTTTCCCACCCAGTCTGCCATAAAGACAGAAACTCGAAAGCAAGTCAATGAACGAAAAGCCTTCAAACGCGCTAGAGGTGTCTTTTGGATAAGAAATAAGTTTAATCAATATGTCAACACGTGATAATCTTCGCAGTGGTATTTAAAAAAAAATATTTTGTTGTTAAATTACCCTTATTATAATTTCTTTATTTTGACTAATATATTTTATTTCAGTCAGCCGTAAAATGCAAATTTATCTAGAATACCAGCCCCCCCCCCGAGGAAACATCTTCGACATTCAGTGCAACATTCCAATATTTTTTGCTATTGTTGAGGAAGAGAATAAGGAGAAGTAGAATTTAGTGTATTGTTTTGTTTAGTGCGAGATGATTAACACAGTCTGATAGGGGATAATTTTTCTAATCGCCTGAGGTAAACTTGCAGGGAAAATCTGTCAGGTTGTTTAGGCATACTTTGTAGTCTAGAGTACACTTCAACCCGTGCACTGGCTTTTCAAAAAACTAACCTGCCATTTTATCTAACTCACTTCAGGAGGGTGTAATTAAACCTTTTTGCTAAAATGTAACACATTTACGCAAAATAAATGATTCCAGAAAATCTTATTTATTTTTGGCTTGAAGTTTGTTTTTTGAATAAATTGCACGGAATTTTATTTTAAAATTTTTTTTCCTTTTATAGCAGCCGCATTTTATATGCAGCGAAAGCAGATATTTATTTTTCAAGTTAAAGGAAAATAAGTTTTAAATTACATTTTAAAATGTTTTGTATACGTTTCCGGCCTCCATTTTATCCCTATATAGAAATAGGATCCGGGAAATGTTGAGGCCGTTTTTATTTTCTTATCTCACTGCGAGAGAAACATGGAAATATCATGCATTATGCCCCCCAATCGTCGAAGAACACGTGCGAGGAATAACCTGTGCCCCTTTTTTTTTTTCGAATATTACAATCGAAAACACCAAAACAACCAGAGGATGACAACGCGCCCACGAATAAACACAGCAGATCAGATTTCAACCTTTGATTTATTTCGGTCTGAAGAGTTCGGCTTGATTTTACATTGTCATCAAAAACGCCGTCTTTACGTCTCCATTCAGAACCGTGTTCACCTGTACGTGTATTCGAGGGTAAACTTAGACTTGTCAACGTGGAGGTCCACAATCTAACCGGATGTATACAAATAATTAGGTAGAAGTGCTGGTTTTTGAATGAAATATCGACACGGTATGCGTTACATGTCTTAGTTCCGTCAACTCTATCCAGTTCACCTTTGCCCCTTGAAAGAGATATGTATTCATTTGCTTTCACCCAATCTATTTCATCAGTAAGATAAGTAGGGCTGACAAGGCGAAATGAATTTGTAGTATTTGTAGCAGGATATCTATATAATAATTCTACATATAAAATTCTATTTGCCGCAAGTATTGATATAATTCATACCAAAGGTTTTCGGGTTTGTTTTATTATTTTAATGTTATTTTTAGTAGTGAAATCTTTACACTTTATTGGTGTTTCCTGATCGTAAAATACGCATAAATATTACATTTTAATTCATGCAGAAACCGAGATATGCGCATGTGAATATTATGTTTTTTTCTAAATAGTTCCCTTCTCATACATAGTCGAGCTGAGACCGAAACCAAAACATTAAAACAGTCAGTCAGTACGTTAACCGTTAGGCTAGGTTGACACGTTTTTACAAATTGTTTTCAAACATACTATTCTAAACTTAACGAATATGTACTGAGAACGATGCATGCATGCGAAATCGTGAAACAGTTACCAAACAGATAAAAATCCGACGCCCCCCCCTACGTAATAATTTTTCAATTTTGACCCATTAGCAGTCTATTTTTCCGAATGAAAACAGATTAAAAAGTTTTCCACTTATCTGAATACACTATTTTTTTTTATTCAACTTTCACCCCAAACACGGCACAGTGCCATTTTGAAGTAGGGGACTACAATCAGGGACATAAGTTGCAGGGACATAATGAAACGAGATGAGCAACAAGATGTCTGTTAAAATTGAACTTGAACTTCTGCATGTCAGTGCAGTTGGGAAAGCAGAATCCCGGAAGACAGTTCCAATGTCTAGCAATTCTAGGGAAGAAACTATTGGAGTAGAAGGCTTTCTTACACCTTGGGATCTCTACTGTGTAGGGGTGGGATTTAGTTGCTTGTCGGGTTTGTCGGGGGTATTTAAGTCGAGGGGTACCAGTGCTTGTAGTTCGTCAGAGCATTCACTATTAAAATACTTGTAGAACAGGCAGACGGATGCAACATTTCGTCGAAGAGACAGATGCTGAAGCTTAGATGACAGTTCAGGACCTATCATGTTGGCGATTCTCTTTGAGCCCTATCCAGGATGGAGAGTCTAGGTGCAGATGCACCAGCCCAAATGTGACAACAATACTCCATACATGGGCGATGGTGGCCTTATAGAGGTACAGGATACTTTCAGGCGTAAGTAGTTTTAAAGCACTTTAGAGAGAGCCAACCTTCTTCGCAGCGGCCTTTGCAATGCTCTCAATGTATCTGTTCCAACTCATGTTTCCTGTGAACGTTAGGCCGAGGAGTTTAAAAAAAAGTACTTTCAGGTAATGTTTTTGTCCACTGCTATTGGCGATAGAGAAGGTTTCTTGTAATTATTGAAGTAAACAAGCTTAGTCTTGGCAGCATTGAATGTGATCATCCATTTCTGTCCCTATTCCACTACATATTATAAGTCTTTCTCTAGTGTATCTGCAATTTCCTTAGATATGTGTTCATTTGCTTTCTCCTCGTGCCTGTTATATAGCGTGGTATCGTCAGCAACAAATATACCCATCTCAGGGAGGTCATTTATAAATATATTAGGAATGATAAAGGTCCAAGGATAAACCCCTGAGGTACTCCCGCATTTATATCATATGGTTTAGATGTACGACCGTCGAGGACAACCTGCATTCTTCTCTTACTTAAGAAGGATTTAATTACGTTATGTATTCTTCCAGTAATACCATATGATATGATTTTCCTGAGAAGACCATCGTGCCCTACCCTGTCAAGAGTCTTAGAGATATCTAGGGCTATCGTTCTACCCTCCCCTGCTGCCAAATTTCAAGTTTGTAGATCAAAATCCCTTGGGTGTAAAGTTTGAGAAGTATCATCACACACACATTTTCACTTTTATGGATATACTAGAAGCCGGACCTGACGTTGTCCGGGAATAAACGAAATATATTTCTTTAACAAAAATGAAGTTAAAAACGGAAAGAAACTTAGACACATGCAGGCGACTATTATGTTTTTTTCTTAATAGTTCATTTCTTGTAAATAAAACAAAATATACTTGAGTAAAGATCGAAACCAAAACCTAAAGACAGTGAGTCAAGTACGGCCAGCTTGTCACGATCTTCAAGAAGTGTTTTACAACCCCGTTAAACAGTTGCCAAACAGATAAAAGTCCGATGACCGCAAGCACCAATTTTTCAATTTTGACTCCTGAGAAGCCTCTTTTACTGTATGAAAACCGATGAAAATATTTTCCACACGTCTGAATATCCTAGATACTAAATTTTATCTAAAGAATCGTTCAGTATATAGGTTGAGAAATGCCCTCGGATGCATTCTTACTTTAATGAATATATAGATTATAATCGTTAAATGTTTTGTAGTAGTAGTAGTAGTAGTAGTAGTAGTAGTAAAATATTATACTGTTTATCTCCCTTACCATCTTATTTGTCAAAAGATCCTTAATGTCAGAATTGGTGCAATTATAGAAAATAAATTTACTCGTTAAAAGAAAAAAAGCAGCGTTGCTGAACAGCAGACAAAGGTTGAATTACCTATATCTATACAACATTAAGTATTTGTATAGGCTATATATATGTGTGTGTGGGGGGAGGGTGTCGGGTGTTATTGTTCTAAAAACAAAAGATGTAGTACATTCACACTCAAATTAATTTATTATCTATATATGTAAAAAAAATAACAAATAAAAAACATATGAGTGAATTAACTACACTGTTTCTTATTTTTCTACATAGTTTCTATTTTTCTTTATCAAGTTTCTACATAGTTTCTATTTTTCTTTATCAAGGCCCGGAGACCACTCGAGGATAAGGATATTAAGTGTACAGTAGTCAATAGGATAACATCATAGTGATTGTTAGTAGTGGTAAATTGGTTTACTTAAGGTGATGGTTCATCAAGAATTTGTTTACATTGGGCTTGGACACTACCAAATTGTAGTCAGCTGGAAAGCAAGCAAACTGACGCGAATTACACAAGTGGGCAGTTCTAAGAAAGACGCTTTGTTAATGGAATCTATGTTTAGGTTTAGGTACAGACAAAGAGTGAGGGAATTATTGGCAGTGATTTCAGATAGACGACTGTTTTTCGTGAACGTTTGGCGAGGGTGGACCATAGATTGAAGTTCAGACGAACACTTGTCATGAAAATAACCATAAAGCAGAGACAGGGTCGCAACGTCTCTTCTGTGGGAAAGAGGTTGCAGATAAGAGAAAAGGGCATCCCCTATTAGGCTATGAAGTCTATTTTGAACTGTGTCAAGGCAGGATAAGTTCTTTCCAGCAGCTCCTGTCTAGATATAGCAACTACTCCATCCTTTGACGTACCTGGCTTTTATATGGATAGAGAAGATAGAGAATTGCATCAGCAGTGAGATATCTAATGAAGCGGTATAACGATCCCACCATTTTTTCCAGCGACATTGGCAACAGATTTAATGTACTGTTCCTTTTTGCAGATCAGGAGTAAAGGTCAAACCCAGAAGCTTATGAAAGCATGGAGCCTCCTCAAGACGAGAGCCATTCATTTCAATTGATGCCAGATGGGGAAAGAGCGTTAATAATGTAAAGATAGAAGCCGTCCACTTATATCTTTTCATCGTTACATCAGTGGCCACCTCGTTTAGTTGTTGTCGATTGTCTCGTCTTTTTAACTAACACGAATAAACTATTAATGCAAGGACGACGACTATTGGACTCTTAAAGGTTTTATTGTAGAGAATTTACTTATGGAGAGAGATTGATAATTAATAGTTCTTCCTTTCTTAACATAATTGACTAAACAGACGGACCTCGATAACATTCAGCTTAGATTATCATTCGATATCATCTAATCATATCACATTTATATGATTTGAACTGGAACATTTGTTTATTTTCTCGTTCGAAAACATGACATTCGTCATATTCTTCCATCTGGCCTTCCAGAACGGTACAAAAAGTGCATTGCAGGCGACGGAGAGGACTTCTTTTGTTTACACGGTGGTCACCACTTATCAAGGGCCGGAAGCCACTCAGGGATAAGGGTTATTGCAAGTACAGTACTTAGAATGGGACTAGAGTTTCATATGTACACTATACGAAAAAAGACTGGAAACTTATTTAAGGAACCTCATATATACAAGAGAAAGGGGAAATGAAATAATGTGAAATCATATACTTAGAAATATCTTACTACTTATCATTATATATCACTATTACACGACATTATTTCACATATATATATACATATATACAAACAATCACACACATGTATATATACATATTTATTTTAATCCTCAGTACAAGGGACGAAATTACGATTGAATTATTCTACTCATTCATGACGGACAGAACAAGGGCGTGCAAATGCCGTGGATTAAATAAATCGTTTCATCCGAAACCCGTGCAAATCCCGACTTCGACAGAATAATTCGCAAGTTCGGTAAGACTAACCTAAAGAAGGTCGAAGGTTACAGCTACCAAAACGTTGTGAAAAACCGTCAAGGTGAGAACAGTAGTCCGAAGAATCCAAATCATTCGAAAATCAATCATCATCTCCAAAATTCAGAAACGTATAATTTTTATTAAATATTTCAGCGCAAGTAGAACACGTGCTGTCACAATGTAAGTTCAATGTGAATTCACATAATTGATTTCCATTCAATGCTCTTAAACGTGTTGGCATCTATGAAATGTATTCGCAAAGAAAAACAAAGAAAAAAGAAAAAAAAACACAAAAAAGAACTGTCCTGAGATTTCCGAAGTCCGTATCAAAACCACGAATTTCGTTTAGTTTTATTTACAGCATTTGATCCTGAATTTTAAATATTTACGCAGTGACTTCTGCCCTTTTTTATGGAAGATGATCTCGCATTGTTTATTCGAACCCGGTAAGTGTAAACGGCGACAATGAAGTATAATAATAAGATTAAAGCCTGTAAACGCCATGGCTAATTTTACTTAGTCCCGTCATCTATCTTTCCCAACTTATCTGCCTTAGCGAAGCCTGTAGAACTTTTTCTTTCTCTAATGTTTACTGATAGAGTAATACACCTACACCAAGAAAAAGGGAAACCTACTTATCTTCATCTACGATTCATTAAATAAGTGATAGACTTTTGAAGGACACAACTGATTTCGTTGGGAGAAGTGCTTATGACGAGTGTAGAATTGCTTAGATAACAAAACTAGTTTATCATAACATCTATTTTGACACTTAGTCTGCTAGCCGCGTTCGGACACTATCACACTATGTAGGGGTGTACCTAGACGTACCGAATAGTTTAGTCTTTTGTATACAGGGTGACAAAAAAAAACGGGCCCCAATGTTACGTAGTGTGTTATTTTATTATTAGAAGGTACCACTTGTGAGTGTATGTTTCGTGAGTTCTTATTTAGTGTTCTTGTTTGTATTAGAACGTCTTAGGGGTGTTCATATTGTTGAGATGGAGACATTAGTGAGATATAGAGGCAGAGTATATATCTTACACTTTGAGAGGAGATTTGATATATAGATAGATAGACCGAGAGATTGGCATTTATGCTTTTGACAGTTCTGTATGAAACGGGAGTGTTTATATAACATTTATAGTTTGACACATATTTTCTAACACGTATTTTTTAGATGATGATTTTATCAAAGGTTCTTATAACATAAATGGACAATACCTTTTCTGTTGAATTACAACACGAAGACGCATGTTATGAAAAACATGATGATTATTTATTTCTTCCATATGACCGGTCAATGGCTTTGCATCCAGGAATTCAAAGTTCCTTTACATCTTCTTCTTATAAAACCCTCTCGATTCCAGACGGTGCTAAGATTCGGTCTGAATCTCTCTGCTTCCCTGGTCGGACTGATCTAACTCTCCTGACTCTTCGACCCCCTAACTAACTTCGAACTCTTTCCTATATTGAGAAATCACATGTATGTCTGGTCAACGTGACCATAACTCACGTGTTGCCAACATGCGCGATTTGCACGTTTTTGAAACCGTTTCTGATGACCAGGAAATTTCCCATTCTACTTGTTGTTTTACAAAGGAATTTAACCCACTTCTCTAATTCTATAACCCATATTTTATTATGCATTTTTTCTAACAATGTAAATAGTTTCCAGCAAAATTGGTATTTATTAAATATTTTAACAGAATCAACAATTTACTGGACATTCCATTTAAAACTTATTGTTCTTTAAAACTTATCTTCAGGGTTCGATTCCCGTTTTATCTGATTTTATTTTCATTTAACTAATTCTCTTTTTTTTACTTACATGAGAAGGGGACAAGCCTTTTCATGTAACACCAACTCTAATTAGGCCCCGTTTCTTAGTGTTTTGTCCGAATGAATTAAAACTTTGGTCATAACTAGTTTATTATATTCAAAACATCACATCAAAACACTAGGGTTTTTGGTCTTTTTTTCGCCGTTCTACAGCATATATTCTAGATGGCCTCCGTTTAGCTTTTGTTTTTGTTTTTAGGTCACCCTGTATTATACATCGAGATGCGATTCGAACGAATGCTAAAACGCGAATGGTTTCAATTGTTTACCCTCTTTCTTGCACCGGTTCGTTACGATGTGCTCTTTTTGTCACTTCATAAAGCAAGCAAGATTTAACATGGAGGTGGTAACTTAGAGAATTTTCAACCATTGGAAATCTTTAAAAATCTTGTGTGCGAATGTATTAAGTCTGTGCACAGAAATTTCTGTAAAACATGGTCAAGAAAGTCAGTTTTTAAGAGTATTTACCAGCCGGATGAAACCACTCCGTGCCCTTTGGGTCCGGTAGCGGCGAAGGGAAAAGAAGGCAACTTTATTAGCTCGCGCATATCTATACAGGTACACAGACCAAAGTAAACGAACACACATACAGAATGCTACGCTGCCAAATATTTAAATACGTGCACTTGACCTGGATTGCCAGAAATGTACTGATGCGGCAAACCACTGGGGATTAAAAAGATGAGGACAATATGTCTCCCGGTCCGCCAATTGGAAGAGCCCGGAAAACCGAGACTGACTCACTCAAGAGGGAAATAAAATGTCGAGTGACCAAAGTCAGGCCTCTTCCTCGTTTGAAGAGATTAAGAGACAAGGATTTTCTGCTGTCAGCCCACACACAGGGACGGGGGCTATTGATATGGGGGGGGCGAATGGTTGAAATAGCAGGAAGCGAAAGTTTATAAAATCCTAGACTGTCATTTGTGCTTGATAATAACTAATAAAAATTTAAATGATTATTTCGGATTGCGAATCTGTGTTTAACGATGATTTGGATTTGGTAATAATCATAATAATCATAATGATGATGATAATAATGATGATAATGATGATAATAATGATAATAATAATGATAATGACGTGTACAATATTGTAATAATGATGATGACGATGATGATGATAATGTGCACAATAGAAGAAATTTGTCAGCATTTAGACTGATAATTATGAGAATTAAATTAAAAAGAACGTTGAAAAGAATTTGGAACATTAAAACTAATACTTCCGAGAATTAAATTGTAAAGAATTTGGAAGCATTTAAACTGAGGCGTTAAAAAAAACTAAAAATAATGCCGAAAAGAATTTATAAACGTTTGCTCTTGGATAATTAAATTAAATTAAAATGAACATTGAAAATAATTCTAAAACACTAAAACTGAAACTAAAATTGAAAAGAACATAGAAAAGAATTCAAAAACGTTTAAACTGATAATTTGGAAACTAAAATTTAAAAGAATGTTGAAAAGAATTTAAAAATGTTTAGACTGATACTTTCGATAATAAATCGAAAAGAATCTTGGAAATAATTTGTGAACATTTAAACTGATTCTTTGGAAAATACAATTTAAAAGAATTTGACAACTTTAAAACTGACGCTTTTGAAAATTACATTAAAAACGATGCTGAAAATAATTTGAAAACGTTTAAAGTGATGATTTTAAAAATAAAATTAAAAACAATGTTGTTAAGAATTTGAAAATAGTTTAAAATGATAATTAAAAAAATAAATTGAAAAGAATCCTGAAAAGAATTCGAAAATACTTTCACTGATACTTTGAAAATTAAATTGAAAACGTTTAAACTAATACTTTTGAAACTAAAATTTAAAAGAATGTTAAAAAAATATTAAAAAATGTGAAGTAATATTTAAAATAATAAAATTGAAAAGAAAGTTGGAAAGAATTTAAAACATTTGAATTGATACTTGTGAAAATATAATTGAAAAACATGTTCAAAAGAATTGGAAAAACTGAAACTTTTGAAAGTAAAATTGCAAAAAAAATCTCGAAGAGAATTCGAAAACGTTTAAACTGATAACAATTCAAAACGATGTTGGAAAGAATTTTAAAACGTTTAAACTGATACTTTTAAAAAATAAAATTAAAAAGAACCTTGAAAAGAATTTTAAAACGTTTAAACGGATACTTTTAAAAAATAAAATTAAAAAGAACCTTGAAAAGAATTTGAAAGCATTTAAACTGCTACTTTTAAAAATTAAATTGAGAACAATGTTGGAAAGTATTTGAAAACATTTAAACTGATATTTTTGAGAATCAAATTGGAAAAAACGTTAAGGAGAATTTTGTGACATTAAAGTCGATATGTTGAAATATTTTTGAACTTAAAAATAAGGAGTTGGGAAAGGCGATCTTTACATAAGAATGTAGAGAGGTAGATATTTTACACGGTTCCTTGGAGGAATGGAAACCGTCTGTACGGACGTTTTTCTGATTTTTTATACTGCATTCAGAGAGGGATATGGCTCTCATTTTTTAAATGTTTTTGTAATCAAGCAGTTCGCTTGAGTTGTGATCAAACGTAGATGTGCTTAGCACATGATTTGAATTTGAAACTGCCAGTACGAATGGTAATTGTATTTCATGTCGCGCATAAATATGCTGTCGCCAAGGCAATTTAAAAGAAATAAACAAAAGCAGAAAGACAGCTACGATAGAAAGAAATATATCAATTAAGCGATTATTCGAAAAAGTGAAACCGGTGATACTGATGGTACGATAGAAGGAAAACAAGAAAGATATTTTTTTATAATTTTGTATTTTAAAACCCTAATCGAAAAAAAACACCTGGACTCGATTCTCGGCGACACTCTCCGTTCTATTTTCACTCCACTCCATTCTCGGCGACACTCTCCATTCAATTTTCACTACACGCCCTCCTAATCTCATGATCATAAACTGGGTAGTGAAGTAGTATCCGTCTTTGCTAGACATAGCTAGTGCTCCACACTCCTGCTAGACACAGCTAGCGCTCTCCCAACGAGTCCAAGTTTTTTTTTCGATTTAGGAGCTATTTCGGCGTTAAATATTGAACCAATGCGGCCGACATAGCTCCTAATCGAAAGAAAAAAAAACCTGGACTCGATTCTCGGCGACACTCTCCGCTCTAACCAGGTTCCATTCGGTTCTCGAGAACTCAACGGCTCGACTCTCCCAAACATCTTAACTGCCGCCCTTATATTATCTCATTTTATGCAAATTAATGCGCATTCGAACCTGCTGATTCGTCGCCTTCTCGTCTCCCATCGCTCGGGTTTCGAGTTCGCACATACAGCCCACCTCCGTGACTTTAGTCACATTCAATTTTCACTACAAAAACGCAATCAGTACACATGTACGTTTAAATAGAAAGAAGAAAACAAAATAGGAGAAAAACACAGTTAAGATAAAACTAAAAAGAAAATAATTAGTTGCTTGCATAAGCAACTCGCGCGCCGGTCATATTTTCTTTTGACTCTGTCAAGCAAACCATGCGACGACTTGCAAATAGAATTGTTGTCCGGAATTTACAGGACGGTGACCCGATATTGCCCGGATTACGATAATTTGATTTTAGCGAATTCTGCTATGTTTTGACCTCTGGTGTCCGAGATTTAAATAATTTTTTAAATGAGTATTAATAACGGATTAATCATTGGACGGTGTCCTAAAGTTTAATATTTTTTATTTTGATAATGTGTTTCGAACTGAGTGGATAGATAGCTCTACACGCTAACGACAGTGCATGCGACCGGAACGCGGTTCGACGGTTGGGAGTCTTGAGTTGGACCGTCGGCTTGCTCAAGTCGAGGTGGGTAAGGTAAAGTAAGGGCCCTGTTCGATCGCATCGCCGGCGGTGGTGGGTGGCGAGTCAGCGTCTCGAGGTTTCCACTGTCGATCATTCTGATATTTGGCGTATCTCCAGTTAGTGTGTATTAGTTCGACAACCCATAAATAGCTCCAGGGTGGGCAGATGTAGCCAATCAGGCGTAAAGAAAAAGAAGGGAACATAGAGATTATAATTGAAGGAAAATCTAACAACGGAAAAACAGATCAGCAGTGGCTGATATGACGTATGTTGCAGACCAGTGCAGTCACGCAGTTCATTGCTGTCACTAGAATACCACATTTACTCTGATCGTCGTTACGCGAAAAGGTATTGATGAATGCCTAAATTAAAAGTGAATTTTAAAGTCTTTAAATTGTCATTCTTAAGTAATGTGGAAATTAAAGGTGACTTAAGTCTTAGCACGAAAAAGTAATTCATGAAACTAAAGGCAGAAATTCTTCATATCATTACGGGTATGGACCTGGTCAGGCTAGTGTACCTAATGGAGCTCGTAAGGATAACAAGAGTCATGAGAACGTGATTAAGCAAACCAGTGAGGTTATAATCACGCAGTCAAACCAGTTAGTAACCTTAGTGAGTGATTTGGAACATTGTGAGAAATTGATCCGGGAGTATCGAGAAGGAATCGATAAGTTCAATGAAGCTAAGTAACATTAACTAGTACATATACGAATGTAGGCGAATATACCCGAATATTAAACCCCTTGAGGAATGAGTTGCGGTTATTACGACACCGGTGGGCCGAGCAACGTAACTCTCTATAGAGGTTAGGAAGGTTAGAAAACGGACTGAAGAGGTCGGTGATTCCTAACATAAGTAAGAGTTTAGGAACCCTGTTCGGCATGATCGCCGAAGAAGAAGAAGACGTAGAGTTAATTAAACTACGAATAAAAGGTTTAGAAAACCTTGATCCAAGTAAATCAAGAGGGACCATCGATATTAAATACTACACACATAGGGGGGGGGGCTCGAATGTGCAGTGCTTGAATTAAAAAAATCGAGCGGGTGTTAATGGTCCTTTACAAGTCCTGTATGAAGAAATATGAAACGTCTCCAGTAAGGTAGAGATGAAAGTATCCACAGAAGAAATGATTTCAAGATAACTGCAAAGCCTATCCTGCCTTGACAGAGTACAAAATAGACTTCGTGGCTTAGTGGGGGATGCCCTTTTCTCTACCCTGCAACCTCTCTCCCACAGAAGAGACGTTGCGAGCCTATCCTTGTTTTATCGTTATTTCCATGGCAGGTGCTCGTCTGAACTCCAATCTCTGGTCCCCCCTCGCCAATCTTTCAAGAAAAACACCCGTCTAGCTGAATCCACTGTGAAAAATTTCCCCCACTCTATATCTGTGCCTAAATCAAAACGCGGATTTCATGAGCAAGGCTTCTTTCTTGGAACTGCACGCCTGTGGAACTCTGTTCCGTCTGCCTGCTTCCCACCGGACTACAACTTGGATGTCTTCAAGTCCAATGTTAACAAATTCCTAATGAACCGCCCCTTAAGTAAACGCTTCATCAAATCTCCACACTAATGTAATGTACTTGCAATAACCCTTATCCCTGAGTGGCTTCCGGACCTTGATAAGTGGTGATCACTGTGTAAAAAAAAAAGGAACAGCTAGAGTTACATAAAGAATCAGTACCACGTCAAAATAAAATAGACGCAAAAATGTAGAATTACAGAAGAAATTATTCGAATTGTCAAATGGATATAAAATTTTTACAGACAGTTTGGAGCATCATTCATATTTTAAACTACAATCCAGGCAAGAGTTTACTTTTTCTTGTATTTCAGGCGTTATTAAGATATATATATAATACATAATTGCAAATTGAAGCTTTTTCAAAATAGTTAATTTGCTGTAAAGATAATTGGGCACAGAGAGATGTAGTTTGTCAGGAATAAACACAATGGTCTCCATTGCATATGTAAGAGATGAACATTAGTGATTAGTGGATTTTTAATGGCAATTTTCTTAAGTGTGAGATATCTGGCTTATTAAATTATCATAGTCTCATCCCCAGCCAGTTACAAACATTAGTGTTTTAACTCTAAGTAGAAATATACGTAGGTAATATATATATATATATATATATATATATATATATATATATATATATATATATATATATATATATAGTTATCCACATGAAGTACTGTTTCGCTGTTTCACAGCTAATCAGCGCGGCTAGGCAAGCAACTACCTCAAGGCAGGATCGAAACCCCATCGCCCAAACGACAGCCGGAGCTTCTAACTGTTGCGCTATACGGCTGCTATGCATGTAGTGAATTAACAATGTTTTGCCATTGTCCAAATACCTAAGCTAACTTTGTTTCCACGAAGAGCATCACTTTCTACGCTAATGATAATTTGTATATCACTTTCCAATGTGCATGTATACGTATATGCATATGTGTGTGTATGTCTACATAAGTGTGCGTCTATATATTATGCATACATACATATATATATATACATATGATTATGCATATAATGTTATGTATGTATATATATCATTAAAGTAAATATTTAGTAATATAAGATTGCATAAATATAATAGGTAAAACTAAGTGTACTTATGTAGGCACAAGTTTAAAGTTACACACACGAGCGAAATACAAACTGTAAGCGACGTTTTAAATTACTAGTATCAGGTTTTAAGAGAATCTAAAATATGCATTAAAATACTGAATAAACATTCGAATGTCCTGTTTTAAAAGCAGCAACTTTTTACGATCTGACAAATAAAAAACTACAAACATTATAAAATTGGAACATTATCGAAAAGTATATTTATATATTTTTGAAAATGTTTTCACTGCAAACAATGCTACTTGGTTTATTGTCACTTAAAACGTAAGGGGCTACTATTTTGGATCATGCCAAATGGAACTGTGGGGAGTTGATCAGCAAGATGCTTGTTCACACTACATTTAAATAATTGCAGATGAATACTGTCAGCGAAGAAGAAAACAAAGGAGTGAATTCCGAATTCCGAGCGAAGAAGCTTTTAGCGTAGAATATTGTACAGCATCCAGGGACCTAAACACTGAAAAGGTTGGATTTTGTTGTTTGTCAGATTACGTCGAGGGTTCACAAGTGCTATAAGTTCATCAAATCACATTCCATTAGATACTTGTAAAACACATGAATGTAATATTGCAGTGATGGAGTAAAGGTTTCAGCTTGATCAATAGTTCAGCACCTATTTTATTTGATGTTCATTTTTGGGCGTTGTCTAAGAGGAAGAGACTGGTGATGGATGCACTAACCCAAATGTGGCAACAATAACTTTACTGAAATGCCTGGAACGGTGTTAATGGTCGTAACACTAAACCAGTTCTTTTAGCTTTAACTTTTAGAGACGAAGCATTTTGCTAAAAGTACACTTATGCACATTAGATATATAAAATGTATCTTATGGCATATGTATATGTTACTCACAAATTACTTTTGTTGTCACAGTTTTTATCTTGATGTTGTTATTGCCGAGTTTATACTTGATATTAAATAACGAAATATATTATTTTATGTATTGTAATCCTACGGTAAGATTTATTCTGTGTGTGCAGTTGTTTGATATTTCGCTTCTACAGTTTAATATGAATACATTAAATGTATATGAAGGTTGTTCTCTGACTGCTAATGCACCGCCCCCCCCCCCAATCGACTAATTTTCTAAAAGCCTGAACGAGGGAAAATAATGATTTTTCCGCGTTCGGTTAGGTTTTTCGATTGGGCAAGTATAGTATCAAGTGTTGAGCCGTTCTGTAGAAAAAAAGTTGTCGTAAATCCAGTCTGCTAAGAATCAATACAGTTACGGTCTCGAGTGTTGAATGATTCTGTATAACAAAAATGACGGCAGTAGATCCAGTCGGCGAAGAATCAACAGTGGTTTAGTCGTGTCAAGACGGAGACTAATAGCGGATTGATTGGAATTCAAAATTCGATATTTTTATGATGAGGTTTGAGGCTTCTAATTGGTTTATTGTCCTAACGCGTAGTTGTAAATAAAATGGTACACAGTCTGGGAGTTATATTTAGCAAACACATTTTAACATCTAGTGTATGACTTTAAATACCTATTGGGAAACTACGTCTTATACAGAAAATAAAAAAAACATATGCATAGGTTTGACTACTACAAGGAGGTTTACGATGCACTTATCTGCCAACAGTGCTATAGCTTTTAAGTGTCAAAAACTTCTAGTAGATAATATCTCTATTGTCGAACATGTAAAATTGCATATATTAGAAACCCAACTTATAAAACAAACAAAAATCAACAACAATCAAGAAAATAAGTTTTAATAATGAATCTAATGTCTTTAAATGTCTCTAGCACTAACTAAATACTTTTTTAATCTAATAACTAACATCTAACTTCGTTTCGTTGGTATATTCCGAGCAAACCTAACCATAACCTATATTAACGATAGTTGCAAAGGAAACACAAAATCATTTAAAAATAATTTTTAAAAATTGTTTGCTAAAAATATAAATATTAGTTTATAAAATATACAATGCGACGTTTTCCATCCTTCATCTGGACATTTTTAATTTTTCTGAAAGTTTCTTAAATCTTACATTAATTTTTTCATTGTATTTTCTTCGTAATAATTAAGGTGTTTCTTTTTAGGAAACTTTGGTTTATGTTTTTTTTTGTGAAAAACAAACAAACAAAATAAACTGGAAAAATTATGTCCGGCACCTTTCACGCGGTTTACGTGACCTGCCTGAAATGAACCGATAATAATGCGATCCCGAGTCACTATAATACCAAGTTTTAATTACAAATATTACATATATAATTACTCCATGCATAGTTATATATTACAAAAGTTGGATATTCTCGATCTAAAAACTGAGTACCGTTTTATTAGCATTAACTGTACTGATTTCCACCAAACATTTTATGAGGTCTTTGACATGTTAGTAATGTACAATGCACGAAACAGACTCTCACTATATTAAAGCACCCATCGAGTTTTGCCAGTCAGCAGAACCCAGGCTCGCATTAAAATAGTCAATTAGACGAATGGGTGCCGCTTGGCTCCGAGATATCCACGAGAAGACAACTGCTAATTAAGAGATAAATGGGTAACGCTTGATCTTGTACAACCCTAACCTCCGCGGAAGGGAGCAGCACACTGAGATGCTTAACCTACAGCTATATATCTTGCAAGAATGCCTGAAAGTGTTGGGTGGGAAGCTTTCATCAAAGCACTATTTGTAATCAGGGGTAGAACGATCAGTTTTAAGTGCTAGCTTTTATCGGGGATGGTGGCATTAAACATCTTTATTCATGCCAGTGTACTTGAATGTAGGGGGCGCTCTATTTTGATAGAAATGAAAGAATACAAAAATAGAAAGAGAAAAGAATAATAAAATAAATGCAATCTATATAATAATAAACTTGTCTCTACTTTAATTTTACTCTTTTAAACAGTATTTACAAATTATACACTGATCCTGATGCAAGAAAAGCAATTGCTATTGACGCTACAATTGCTATATATATTTTTACTAGCACGACCTATGGAAATTCCACAGCGGCATCTTTCAGATATAATATATTGTTACTGGGCATTCTGTGGCCGTTCAGCGTGAATGGATACCCTGCAATATTATTGTATCCCTTTGTGTTAATACTATAAGAGTATTTATATAAGTAATTTGGTTAATGTATTGTCAAAATATATCTGGTTATTACGGTTTATCTCCAATATTCTTATACGAGTCTGTGACATATTCCCATCGTATGGACGCCCGGCGCGAAGGTAACCCCCGGGATATCATTATAACATCTATAAACAGAACACGCACTATCCTTGGATCATAGAAGACCCAGAAGATATATTTTAGTTTCGCGTACGACGCAAAAGCGACAACATTTTAAAGTTTTTTTTTACATTGCCTCTTTGGTGATCGGGAGATCCTATTTATTAAAAACGCGGATGGAAGGTGATAGCAGACTAAGAACATTAAATTATTTGTATATATACATACGATAATTTAATGTTCGTAGTATGTTATCGCCTTCTAACATCTTTTTTTGAATAAATATCGAATACTTTATAATCTGGAAACCGTGGCACACATATGTACGTACTACCTTATTAATATATAGATTTATCGCCTTTTCTCCTTTAGTTCCAACTAATTATTAATTAGAGAATTCATACAGTTTTGGTTTGAAAAGCTTTTTTTTTACTAAGAAACTTATGGCAAACACTGAAAGGAGAATCTATGTAATTAGCTACAAAACGATTGTTGCGGTTTGACAGTTTATGTATGACAAATTAAGACACGACAAATACGTGACTAGGCACGACAACTGTATCGGTTGATTCTCTATTCATGTCATATTTCGGCACGACAAATTTAGCCGAAACAAATGTAGCCGAAACAAATTTAGCCACGAACAGTAAAGGCAATACGAATTACTCATACTGTTTCATTTATTTAATTTCGTTAGGAATTAAAAATATATGTACAAGTTTTTTTTCAGATTTAAGGGGTATATTTAAAAGATACAAGTCAAACATAAAAAAAATGTTCCCCTAATTTAAAAAAAATATGTGTTTACTTTTTTAAATGGTAAGTGTTTTTATAGTGCGTGTTTTAAAATAGTAAAATAACAAATATATATATATATATATATATATATATATATATATATATATATATATATATATACCAACCAACTATTTTATGTCCAAATGTATGGTTCCATCACTCTGAAGAAAAGACTTTGTTAATTTTTCCGTTAGTGTTTGCGAAAAAAAAAAACAAATAAAGAAAACACAGCATGCCAAGATTGAAGGCGATTTTTTCTCATTGTTTATGACAAGAATCCCAAGTTGCTCGAATGATGTGCTTAAATATCACACGAATAGAGAATCAGCAGGAGATATTTGTCGTGCCTTAGTCGTACACAATTATTAAAACATTAATAAATGCATAATTTCGTTGCTGCTATTCAATCATATCCAAAGTAGTAGGAAACTTTGTTTTTGTTGTAGTCCCGATTTCATACTGACATAATAGTTATTTTATCTTATGCTTATATGTGTTTGATAAACTTTTGCAAGTAGTCTCATAAGACGCACATTATACGTAAACACAGAAAAGTAGACTGGCCCAAGCAAGTACAGGCCTTTAATTCACTTGCCTACAATGTGGAAAATCTTAACAGCATGACCGCGAAAACAAATACCACTCCCGTAATAATCATTGACAACTCCCCGAAGAACAGAAAGGATGCTGAAGTGAACCCCCCCCCAAAAAAAAAACACGTTAACTACTATACATGGACCAAGATATCTTGAAGGAGAGAAAAAGTAAATGTATATATATATATATATATATATATATATATATATATATATATATATGTATATATATATATATGTATATATATATGTATATATATATATATATATATGTATATATATATATGTATATATATATATATATATATATATATATATATACTTTTTGTCATGGCATGAATCGTCTACAATAAAACATACGAAAGGATCAAACATAGATAATAAAGTAATTGACTATCAATTTGATTGTAAGAGCAATGAGAACACTAAGGCTTAAACCCAACTGAGATAAAAAAGATAAAAAAAGGGTATCTTTAAGGGAGATTCCCTATCAACACTACTGTTCTTCATATCTATGACGTCCTTAAACAATATATAAAGGAAATGCCAAGCCAGATACAAGTTTATTAATATTGATGAAAGAATGAACCTTTTAATATATATTTTTTTGCAAGACACACAAAAGTAACTTCAGATGTTAGTAAACACAACCAGAATCTGCATTTAGGATATTCGAATTTGACATGGGAAAATATGCACTGCTATTTATAAGAAGGGAAAAAACGAAAGGTATGAACTTATCTAACTAAGCGGAGATGAGGAAACTAGGCAAACATGGCATCTACAAAGATTTGGAAATTTTTGAAGCAGAGACCATCTAATCAATGGAAATGAAAGATACAATTGGAAAAATACTTTAGGAAAACAAAAAACTTTTAGAAACTAAACTATATAGTAGACCATAATAAAAAGGTATACTTTGGCAATAGTTAGGTGATATATAACAATGCATAAGACTAGATCAAAGAAGAACTGAGGCATGTCAATAAAAAGAAAACAGGAAACTTATGACCATACACAATAGACTCCACCATAAGGATGATGCTGACCGACTCTACAAGAAAACGAAAAGTGGAAGGAAGAGAACTGTTCTTTTTGCATAGAAACTGTGGTAATGACCAAAAAGATATAGAAAAAATAACGCAGAACACAGAAAAGCCAATCACTGCTGCAAAGGGCACCGAAAAAAATGAACAAAACATAGAATAGTAAATCACGGGATCAGACAAGACAACATAAATGGAAAACAAAATATACGAACGGTTTATGATAATGACAAAATATGTGACTACGGAAACACTTTGACAGAGTTGCGAAAACTACACTTCAACTGAGAAACATAATCACTAATAAAAGTCGCAGAAGATGACAGGATAGGACTAAAAATATTAAAGCAAAGATCGACAAGGCACAAGAAAACGACAAATAAAGACTGCGTGGACAAAAGGCGAAAAGGTAAACTGTACAAAAATAAAAAAAAAGTAAATACAATAAACTATCCCCAAAAATATAGGATAAGCACGATCAAGTGGGGAAAGCAACACACTGGAAATTATGCTAAAAACTGCATCTATAATATCCAGACAAAGAATTGGCGATATTGGAATCAGTGGGATAGCTGAGTAGATCCAACAGATAACAATAAAAACGACTGAAATATTAAAAAAGCCTTTGAATGCATAGACAAATACACTAAAGTTACACACACTAATTGGTTATATAAAAAAAAACTGCAACACAAGTAAAGCTAAGACAAAAGAAAATCATATGGAATCAAAAAACTGTAATCATATAATTGTAAGTTAACTTCCCGCCTCCTAAAAATGAACGCTTAGAGTTCCGGCATCAACTGGTACCACAACAAATACTCATGCTGGGCGGAGGAAGGTGGAAAGATTGAAGACAGAAGGCATTAATTAGATATTCACATTGCAAAGAGGACGGTTTATTGGCACCAAAATCCTAGTCAGTACCAAAGAGAAATTAATAGTAAACGGCTACTGCGATTACGTAGATTCATTTGCAAAGATGATGGAAAAAGTATTGGAAATCATGTTTTTTTTTCCAAACCAGAGTGTCCTTCGATGGTTAGTTTTTAATCACACTTTTCGACCCGCATGTCATATGATCTCTCTGTGAAAGATAAATCTGGAGATACAACACGAGTGCAGTAGTCATACCGAGAATCGGACTGTAAACAGCAGCAAACTGCCTTTCGTAGAACAACGCTTCAAAAACTTTAAAAATACAACAAACCTTTTTTTACAAAACATATAAGTTTCATCTTCAACTCTTTGCACTTTTTCTTTCCTGAGTAGCCCTTTGACCCTGCAAGCTTTCCTGCACCTCTAGCTATCACATGACCTCCTTTCACACTTGGCGATGAATACGGTTCCTTTTCGGCACCTGAAGTCATACTCCTGAGTGTCAGTTTCTAGCAACTGTCCTTTTGATATCAAAACCGAAATGTAGGTTGCAGTACACGATATTAATCTGTACATAAACAAAAATGACACACTTAACATTACAAGCAATTATCAGGATTGAAATGTCAAAAATATAGTTGTCAGTTTTGAATCTGATTTCGCATTTTCTATTCCGGTCGTGCTTCTCTTTCAAATTGTGCTTGTTACTCTGAATCCTGAAATATAATTTTTTTTTTTTTTTATTACATTTTCACCCCAAACAAGGCAAATTGCCACTTTGGTGTAGGGGGCTACTATCAGGGGCAACAACTACTGGGGTACTATGTAGGGAATTGGGCAGCAAGGTGTCGGTTCACGTTACACTTAATTGTGTTTAGTCTGTTACGTTAAAGTATGCAATACAAAATGTCCTGTTTTGACTGTAGCGGCGAATTACATTTTTTATTAGAAATCAGTTAAACAATAAATTCAGACAAATACTAAAAGCAGGGAACATTAGATTTATTGAATCGCAACCGCTAATAACGTTATAGATAATTCGTTCCTAAGGATCTAAGCTGAGAAAAATGGTATAAATCGCTCATTTCATTAACTGAATACAGACATTTTAGGAATATAAAGAGATACCTTCAGGACCCAACAGATTCAACACTTTTGTGCTACATACGCGCTTAAATATAAGATTGCGTCTAAAAGGGAACAAATTAAAACATAAAAAGGCTTTACTTGCTCTATTTCTCTCTCTCTCTCTCTCTCTCTCTATATATATATATATATATATATATATATATATATATAAAACATATATATAAATACATATATATTCAGTAATGTGATTGATAATTTAAAATTCAAATTAGAATTAAATTAAAAATCCGTTTCACAAGAAGGAACAACAACAAAATCAATAATTTGTACGATCGTTTCGAAAAACAATGTTTTTATTGTGGTAGACATTAAGCCACGGACAATAATTTTTACATATAGTGTTTTTAACAAACAAAGTTTCCTCATCAGCAAAGTATTGGGAAGAGTTTTTAATATATGTAAAAGATACCATAAATAAACCTAGCATTAAAAGTAAGGCAGATGTATCTGGACAAAATTAAAATAAAGGTATCGATTTACTTGTTAAGAAAATTAATATGGGTTAAAGATAGAAATAAAATAGAATAAAATTATAAATCTGAATTTGGTTTAAATATAATATTATAATAATATATTTCTAATAAAATTCATAGACACACACACACACATATATATATATACACACATATATATATACATATACACACATATACATCCACATATACATACATATATATACATATATATACACACATACATATATATATATAAATAGATATAATTATTTATCTTTTAATTCTTCGCCTTTTGAACTCAGCAACTAAAGTCAAAGCATCCATATGGATGTTTATTATAGCTTTTCAACTTATGACATGATAAATTTTCAAAAAGAACGCTAATGGAATATTTTATATCGGTTAGCATACGTTTGATTAAAACGCTAAATTTAAAACTGCAGAAAGAAAGGGGAAGATAATCTTATTTCTTTAATTAAAAAATGCAAGGGAAATAATTAGTGTAACTTAATTTATTAAGGAATAATAAATCAAGCAAACAATATATTATAATCTATTTTGAAATTATTGAATTTAATATTTGATAATTTATTTATTTATTGAAATTAAAAAAATATATCATAGGTTAAGGTTAAGACTATATTTTAATAATATATAATATTGGTCGATATATCAGATTAATTAATAATAACAATAGTATTGATGATCAAAAAAAATTTATTAATAAGCATGTCAAGATATAGTTTAATTTTACTATTGAATACTAATAAGTAATTTTTAATGATTTAAGGTGGTTTATATTTATTAAATTTAAACCAACGTTTATGACTGCATGCGAAAATAAGTTCCTCTCTTGAATTTAATAGGGTGGTTCTATTTTTTATATCTTCATATTTCAGAATTTTTAGGGTCTCTTTTGTACATAGTGCACCGAATTTATCTCCTGGTTCATATGCTTTATAAGATCCAATTACTTGCCATTTCAAATTGAAAGAAATATTGTTATCCTTGAGTCGCCAAATATGCTTGGATAGAGTAGTTTGGTTTAACAGGGAGTGATTTTTAAATGAATATTTGTGCGTTGAAATTCTATGTTTTATTAGGCCAGATGTGGAACCAAAATATATTGCCTCTTGTTTATTGTAATTATTTTCCGGTAGATTAGGTGTTGGTTAAAGTTGGTGTCATTATTTAATCGGGTGGTTGAGTTATGGTTACAAATAAATTCATGTAGATTTAGGGTTTTTGATACTGTGCAGCTATAGACTGCATTTTTTATTTTACATGAGCCTTGTAGGGGACATTTATTTTTTCTTCTACAGTTACAGCCTGCTATATTCTGTATAATTGTATTTTGTAGCTTATTAATTTTTTTACTGTTAGAACTAATTATTTTTTTATGAAGGTTTGCCATAGTAGAGTAAGACACTTTGATTGTATTCTTATTGAATATTTTATTATATCTATGGGGGCTTTAAAGTTCCTATCCAATATTTTAAAACATTCTCTGGCTAAGTTTGTCTCAAGATTTTTGGAATATGGATGGTTGAACCATAGGGTTTCCTTATGTCTGTTTTTACGTTTACGGGTTTTGGTTTGCTGTTTATTTGTATTAGTATCTAATACTTGTGGCTTGGTCTTATCTTTTCTTGCCTTTTGGTCATTTTTCTTAACTCGTATACGGGAAGACATTGCAATATTATAGGTTATTACGCTCATGGTAGGTTTATTTTCAATGCAGTTTATGTTTCTATCATTTTTATTTATGAATTTTATTTTCGAATTGTATCCTGCACTATGTACAAAAGAGACCCTAAAAATTCTGAAATATGAAGATATAAAAAATAGAACCACCCTATTAAATTCAAGAGAGGAACTTATTTTCGCATGCAGTCATAAACGTTGGTTTAAATTTAATAAATATAAAGCACCTTAAATCATAAAAAATTACTAATTAGTATTTAATAGTAAAATTAAACTATATCTTGACATGCTTATTAATAAAATTTTTTTGATCATCAATATTATTGTTATTATTAATTAATCTGATATATCGACCAATATTATATATTATTAAAATATATTCTTAGCCTAAACCTATGATATATTTTTTAATTTCAATAAATAATTAAATAAATTATCAAATATTAAATTCAATAATTTCAAAATAGATCATAATATATTGTTTGCTTGATTTATTATTCCTTAATGAATTAAGTTACACTAATTATCTCCCTTGCATTGTTTAATTACAGAAATAAGATTATCTTCCCCTTTCTTTCTGCAGTTTTAAATTTAGCGTTTTAATCAAACGTATGCTAACCGATATAAAATATTCCATTAGTGTTCTTTTTGAAAATTTATCATGTCATAAGTTGAAAAGCTATAATAAACATCCATATGGATGCTTTGACTTTAGTTGCTGAGTTCAAAAGGCGAAGAATTAAAAGATAAATAATTATATATATTTTTATATATATATATATATATGTGTGTGTATGTATATATATGTATATATATTTATGTATATATGTATATATATGTGTTTGTATATGTGTGTGTATATGTATATAGTCGCCGGTGCGGAGGGCGGCTAGTCTCCCTGAAGGATTAAAAACAATACCTTCCAAGGGGCGAATGAACTCTTTTTCTGGGTCAACGGCCAACTAGCCCAGTGTATATTTGTGTGTTTGTATATGTGTATTGGGGTGAAGAGGGCTCCCGTAAGCCGTGGTGAAGGCAACCTTTCTAGGAGAAGCAGATCTCTGATTTTAAAAACCATAAAGCGGAAGACCAGTACCCGCATTATGCTGGTCTGCAGTTTAATTTGTTGCTGGCTATCTTGCTCTTGCTTGTTGCTGGATCTACACATTTTGAACCGAGAGAGAGACCTAGCTGTCGTACAAAGCTAAGACTCTGTAAAATCATATTTGTATAGATACTCCCTCAGACATTTGGGCTCATAGATTTTAAATGTTTGACGGAGTGGCACTTGCCTGACAAGACGTTGCAATCATCATATGCATATATATGTGTGTATATATATGTGTGTGTGTCTATGAATTTTATTAGAAATATATTATTATAATATTATATTTAAACCAAATTCAGATTTATAATTTTATTCTATTTTATTTCTATCTTAAACCCATATTAATTTTCTTATCAAGTAAATCGATACCTTTATTTTAATTTTGTCCAGATACATCTGCCTTACTTTTAATGCTAGGTTTATTTATGGTGTCTTTTACATGTATAAAAACCCTTCCCACTACTTTGCTGATGAGGAAACTATGTTTGTTAAAAACACTATATGTAAAAATTATTGTCCGTGGCTTAATGTCTACCACAATAAAAACATTGTTTTCCGAAACGATCGTACAAATTATTGATTTTGTTGTTGTTCCTTCTTGTGAAACGGATTTTTAATTTAATTCTAATTTGAATTTTAAATTATCAATCACATTACTGAATATTAAATTATCTCTAGGATATTTACCTATCGAGCTTATTATATATCTTAATTACAACGAGCACTTTTTCTTTCCCCGTATTTTAATTAAATTAGTAATTTTGCTATTAAATTAAGATACACTCTGCTCTTTAGACTATTGTTCTAATCTCCTTTAAATACATATATATATATATTTATATATATATATATAAAGACATATGCATATATATATAAAGACATATATAAATATAAAGACATATATATATATATATATATATATATATATAAAGACACACACATAAATATAAGGATATATATGCATAAAACACATATATATATATATATATATATATATATATATAAAGACATATATATTATGATATATATATATAAAAAGACATATATAAATACATATATATATAAAGACATATATATAAAGACATATACATAAAGACATATATATAAAGACATATATATATAAACATATATATACATAAACATATATATAAAGATATATATATATAAAGACATATATATATATAAAGACGCACATATATATATAAATACATATATATGTAAAGACATACATATATATATACATATATATATAAAGACATATATATATAAAGACATATATATAATGATATATATAAAGACATATATATATATATATATATATATATAAAAGTCATCTATATATATATATATAAAAGGGAAAATGTATGTATGCATGTGTGTATGTTTGTGTGTCTGGTAAAAACTTTCGACAGACAAAACAAAAATTCACAAACTCGATATTATATTGAAGCGCCCTCTTTCGCTTCAAAAATATCGAAAAATTGGCCAAAATCGTTCAGTTTTTCACCCCGAAATCGACAATTTTCGACAGGGGGGGGGTTAAACAAAAATGGCGCTCTCGACCGGTTCTACGCATGCGCTAGAGAACGTCATGACCTGATTTACTTTAAATAGTTGAAAAACTGAACAAATTTCATATACGTCGAGTCAGCTCAGTTGATTAGCGCGTTGGTTCATTATCTAAACACTTTGGGTTCGAATCGTGGTGTGAGATGTCTTTTTTTTTTCGATTTTGTAAATTTAAATATTGAAGCAGTGTTATTTAAGCCATTTTTCACGTAACGTTCGTTTTTCTGTATTTTTTTTTACTTCGCTTATCCACCCCCGATCACACACCCAAAAACACCCGGGTACCCACCGATTTATTTTTTCGAAACAGGCTTATTTAAGCAATTTTTCACGTGTTCGTTTTTCTGTTTTCATCATTCGTTTGTCTTACATTATTTTTTGTGTGTTTTTTCCCACTTAAGTGTTAACGTTGTTTTCTTTTTTACTTCGCTTATAACAAAAAAACCTACCTCGTCGTCGTCGTCGTCGTCGTCGTTGTCGTCGTCGTCGTCGTCGTCGTCGTCGTCGTAACGCTCGACGACTTCCGGCCGCGCACTTGTCAATTTGGTTCTTACTTAAATAAATTCAAAGATCTTTCAGTAAATGATTCTGGCTGGCAGATTTTATTTTCAAACTTCGCCTCAGGGATTTGGGTTTTATCCTACCAACTTTTACACCCCACGGTTTCTTTTTTATTTAACACCAGACACACCTCCAAACACCCGAGCAACGTCGGGTACCCCCGCTAGTATATATATATATATATATATATATATATATATATATATATATAAAAGACATATATATATAAAAGACATATATATATATAAAAGGCATGTATGTATATATATATATAACATATATAAGACATATATATATAAAAGAGAGGCACATATATATTTATATAAAAGACACGCATATATATAAATATACATGCGGGTCTTTTATATATATATATATATATATATATATATATATATATATATATATGCCTCTCATTTATATATACATATCTTTTATTGACTGGGAAGCCATCAGGAAACTAATCAGAGATGCCCCATGGAGAAATATTTTTTCTCTCCCTGCTAAACAATGTGCAAACGAGACCACTGACTGGTTCAAAACTGCAATCGAAGCGCATGTTCCCATGCGGAAATTTTATAGTAGCCCCACTCTCCCCAATGGTTTACGTCGACTTGTGCAACTGCCATTGCTCAAAAGCAACATGCGTACCGTAGGTTTAACCGACATCAGTCCAGTTCAAACAGACTGAAGTATATAGAAGCTAGAAATAACGTTAAGAAAGAAATAGCGACAGCTAAGAGAGAATTTACGGAAACCACTAAAAAACGCATCGAAGCACGAAAACTAGGAACTCGAGACTTCTGGAAAATCTACAACAGTGTAGTAAATAATGGGCAATCAACAATTCCCCCACTAACCAACAATCACGAGGTTATCTCCTCAGCAACTGACAAGG
>NC_136488.1:3462959-3532959 GCF_053919585.1 Euprymna scolopes
AAGGTTAATAGCCCTAAATAATGTCCGTTACAAAAAGTTAATAGCTCTAAATAATGTCCGTTACAAAAAGTGGATAGCCATAAATAATTTCCGTTACAAAAAGTTAATAGCTCTAAATAATGTCCGTTACAAAAAGCTAATATCCCTAAATAATGTCGTTACAAAAAGTTAATAGCTTTAAATAATGTCCGTTACAGAACGCTAATAGCTCTAAATAATGTCCGTTACAAAAAATAATACTCCTAAATAATGTCCGTTACAAAAGGCTAATAGCTCTAAATAATGTCCGTTACAAAAATCAAAAAGCAAATGAGTAGAAATTAGCCATACTAGGAATATTGATGACGAGGCAATGAAACGGATGATGTATAGGCAACGAAATATCTTGCGGAGAAGGAAATTGTGAATTTTACTTACTGGAACAGTTGCAAACCGATTGAAATAGCGCGAATTGAAAATCGGCTTAATTTTGAAGTAGAAAAAAACAGTAATTAAATTGCTGGTGCATAGACTTACAGTGAGAACTGGTTCTTAATAGATATTTAAATTCAGTAATAAGCACAGATGTTATATTTATATTCACTGGTGTGTAATTGGTATGCATTCCGTAAATCTCATATTCTGTGAGTATGGGTCTAATGCTGAGAGTATATTAAAAATGAGAGAGGTGGTTGTTTAAATTTTGAATGTGCCCCCTCGACGTACATATGCTCGGCAAACCCGAAACAAAAAACAAAAAATGTAATCTTTTTAAATAAAGAGAAAAAAAGAAAAGAAGAACATTTCTAGTGAATGATGTATGAAAGTTGGGGGAACAATAACGATGTTTGACTAGTATGGCGGGTTAGGGTTAGGGTTAGGGTTAGGGTTATATGTCGTCTATAGAAAAGACAAAAAGCAAACGAACTTTTCGGTGTCTTTGCGTTTCGAGAGTGTATATAAATATGAGAGTGTAACAAATTCAGATTTCCAGGATAAAATGTAACAATAAATGAAAGGATGTAAAACGTAAGCAACCTTTCTGGAAATAACCATTGATTCTCGATGAATTTCCTATGGAGGTTGATTTCACAGTGAGAAATCAAGATTAATTTATTTTAGATAGGTGAATAAAAATAGGAAAAAAAATAAGACCATTGAAAAAATATAAGTTATATATAATATTAAAAAAAATATAAGTTATATATAATATTAAAATATAAGTTATATATAATATTAAAAAAATATAAGTTATATATAAAATTAAAAAATATATAAGTTATATATATATATTAAAAATTTGTATAAGAATATGATATGTATATATATATAAATACGTACATACATATATATATATATATATATATATATATATATATATATATAAACATATCGTATATACCATGCTATATCCTCATTTTAAATTAAAACACGCTTGCTTTATCAATAATGACTCGAAGTCCGTATTAGTAGGGACCCGGTATTTCTCTTTTTTATTACACGCATTAGAAAGCAATGTAATGCCGATTGCCTAAATTCTAAACATGTTAAGTATTCTGTATTTTCATTTTACAGTTTTATAAAGACGTAGATAAATTTTATTTGACTTAAAATGGTATTTGTATTGTATGGTATTTGTATTGTATGGTATGTGTATTGTATGGTATGTGTATTTTATGGTATTCATATTGTATGGTATTTTTATTCTTCTGTAGAAATTACTTCTCTTTTAATTTATAAGAATAAGGCTACTAAGTATACAAGCCTTAAAAGTAGCAGCTGTGTTACCAAATTTATAATGATCGCTTAATTACTAATTATGAGCGAATCTTGTGAATGTAGACATGTAAATATTACTCATAAAATATAGCTCATAGCATTCTTCAACTAAAGCAGCATATTCTAGTCGCTTTTCGGATAGATATGTGGAACCATTAGAATCTGGTGGGATGAACTGTAAATGATTGGTTTCATGGAGGAAAGTGACTTCCGAATCCTAAAAATGTCACAGGATTCTTATGACGCAGAATCCAAATTAAAAACATCTACCATAAATTGTGTCACTTCCTGTCGACTGCTTTGGGCACCTGAAGACAAGGTTTGAAAATAAGAGATTACTTTTTTGAAATGTTATTTGTATAAATTTGGACATGAATAAATATTCCCAGCTGTTGGGAATTTTCCGAATTATTTCTAGAATTCCGATCGACGTGTTTTGTTTGTTTTGTTAATGTGTTTTTTCTTTAACAATTCCTTGTATTTTGGTTTAGGAATAGTTTTTGCGAAACGTGAGAATCTTAGGACATATGAAGAAAACAAATTACATAAAGAAGAAAAATATATTTGCGTCATGACTATTTCTTACCGTCCTTTTTTTACAAGGTGGACACCACTTATTAAGGCTCGGAAGCCACTCAGGGATAAGGGTTATTGCAAGTACAGTATGTCAGTGCGGAGATTTAGTAAAGTGTCTACTTAAGAGTGCGGTTCATCAGGAATTTGTTTACGTTGGACTTGAAGACATCCAGGTTGTAGTCAGGTGGGAAGCAGGCAGACGGAACAGAAAGAAGCCCTGTTCATTGAATCTAGATTTTAGGCACAGATGAAGAGTGGGGAAATTTTTGACAGTGGATTCAGCTAGACTGGTGTTTTTCGTAAAAGATTGGCGAGAGGGGACCAGAGATTGGAGTTCAGACGAGCACCTGCCATGGAAATAACGATAACACAAAGATAGACTCGCATCGTCTCTTCTGTGGGAGAGAGCTTGCAGGGAACAGAAAAGGGCACCCCCACTAAGCTACGAAGTCTATTTTGTACTCTTTCAAGGCAGGATAGGCTGTTTTTAGCAGCTCCTGTCCATATATGGCAGCAGTATTCCATCCTTGGACGTACTTGGTTTTTATCATTATCCAACAGCATTACTCTTGTAAACTTTCAATTCTGTATGATAATGTTTCTTCCCCAGTCTGAAATAGTATAGACAAATCGAAAGGAGGAGAGCAGAAAGAAGAATTTAATGAAAATCTTTGTTTTATTATTTTTCTTATCTCTTAACGGGAATTACGGAGAAGTTGCCATTATTTATTTATTTGCGAACTCATATCCTCATCTTCATAATTGTTGTTGTTTCATCACGTTCTGGCTAACTATTTTTCTGACCTTCTTCTGCGACGGGATCTCTTAACTCTATCCTCAGTAATTACTGCCGTCCATAGTTGTTGTTGTTGTCTCATCACGTGTTGAGACAACTAATCTTATGGCTGCTTTAGGCATGATTGAAACCGCGATCTTCAGACAATGTTCACCTGGAACCGTAGAAATTAAACACCTCTATTCACTGCGGCACGGGGCAAACTGAAGCATATCATAATTGGTCGAAACGTCCCAAAAACAACTATGAAGATAAAGATAACAGCCCGCAAATAAATAAATATACAAATTACTTATCTCAAAGGATTCCAATAAAACATAATATGTAAGAGTTATCATTAGTTTTGCCAGTTCTATTTGAATTAATATAAGTACTTATGCAGTATACAGACTGTGCTATTGTCGCATTTCGACCCAGAAAATCACTTTCTCCCTGGTTTTTCTTTTGCGAATAGAAACCAAACTATATGATCTGACTCACCCTTCACAAGTATATGATATCATAAAAGGCACAGAAACCTCAAAAACATGTGGACCTGATCTCAACCCGGCTGTACTACTAAAAAAATGATCCGCTGAAATACTCTAGTTTTTCCTAAACTTTTCAACAAATCCTGCTTCCCTAACTACTGGAAAGCTTCTTCTGTGGTACAAGTTTCTTTTTTTTGCATGGTAGTCATCACTTATCAAGGCCCGGAAACCACTCGGGGATAAGGGTTATTGCGTGTACAGTAATCAATGGGATAATATCGTAGTAATCGTTAGTAATGGAGATTTGATAAGGTACCTTACTTAAGGGGGCGGTTTATCTGAAATTTGTTTATGTTGGACTTGAAGACATCCAAGTTCTAGTCAGGTGGGAAACAGGCAAATGGAAGAGAGTTCCACAGGCGCGCACTTCTAAGAAAGAAGCTTTGTTCATGGAATCTACGTATTGATTTTGTACAGATAAAGAGTTGGGAAAATTATTGACAGTGGTTTCAGCTAGACAGATGTTTTTCGTGAAAGATTGGCGGGGGGGAGGCGACCAGAGATTGGAGCCCACACGAGCACTTGCCATGGAAATAACGATAAAACAAAGACAGGCTCTCAACATCTCTTCTGCGGGAGAGAGGTTGCAGGGAAGAGAAAAGGGCATCCCCACTAAGCCACGAAGTCTATTTTGTACTCTGTCAAGGCAGGATAGGCTGTTTTTAGCAGCTCCTGTCCATATATGGCAGCAGTATTCCATCTTTGGACGTACCTGGCTTTTATATAGATAGAGAATTGCATTAGCAGTGAGATATCTACTTGAGCCGTAGAAGGAGCCCACCATATTTCGAGCGATCTTGGCTACAGATTTGATATACGTGTTCCATTTCAGATCAGGAGTAAAGATCAATCCTCGAAGCTTGGTTTACAAAGATTCTGGTGAAAGAACGGACCCAGAAAATTATCGCTCCATTAGCCTCCTCCCTCTTTTCGCAAAAATATTTGTCCATATTTAATCCAGCTCTAGTTCACCATCTTACAGTTGCTAAACTTCTGTCCGACCAATAATAGGCAAGCCCGTTCTACCGCAGATATCTGATCGTATATACCATTCACTGGATAAGGCAGTGAAGGGGAGGGCAGTAGCCCTAAATATATCCAAGGCATTTCACAGGGGAAGGCACGAAAGTCTTCTCATGAAAAAAAGATCATATAGTATTACTGGACTAATACTTAAGATAATTAAATCTTTCATAAATAAGAAAAGAATGCAGGTTGACCTCGATGTTTGTACATCAACACAGTATGATATAAATGCGAGTGTACCTCAGGTGTCGATGCTTCAACCTTTATTATTCATGATATTCATAAATGGCCTTGATAAAATTGTTTATGAGATGGGCATATTTGCTGATAACACCACGCTTTATAACAGACACGAGGGGAAAACGAATGAACAAATATCTAAGGCAACCGCGAAAGCCTAGAGGAAGACATTCAATCGGTAGTGGAATCGATACAAAAATGGATTGTAACGTTCAATTCTGCCCAGACTAAGCTGTTTTCTTTTAATAATTACAAGCAACCTTCTCAACCACTATAGCTATGTTCAAACTCCTCGGCTTAACGTTCACATGGAACATGATACATCGAGGGCATTGCCAAGACTGCTGTGAGGAAGGTGGACTCTATCTACCGTGCTAGAAAGTTACTTACGTCTGAAAGTATCCTGTACATCTACAAGGCTACCATTATCCCACATATGGAGTATTGTTGTCATATTTAGGTTGGTGCATTTGCTACTAGTCTCTCACTACTTGGCATGGTTGAAAAAAGAGTCGCCAACCTGATAGATCCTGAACTGTCATCTAAGCTTCAACGTCTGTCCAATCGGCTAAATGTTGCATCCCTCTGCTTGTTTCACAAGTATTTTACTGGTATATGCTCAAAGGAACTACAAGCTCTTGTAACCACTGACGTAAATACACCCGACAAACGCGAAAAGCAGCAAATTCCCATCCCTACACTGTAGAGATCCCAGATTTAAGAAAGCCTTCTGCTTGAATAGTTTTTTTTTCATCCAGAACTGCTAGACTTTGGTATTCCTTTCCGGGTTTCTGTTTCCTCAATTGTACTAACACGTAGAAGTTCAAGTTTAATGAAACCAGGCATCTTGCTGCTCAACTCCCTACATAGTATCCCTGCAATGTATGTCCCAGATAGTAGTCCCCACATAAAAGTGGTACTGTGCCTAGTTTGGAGTGAAAATGCAATTTAAAAATTTATCGCGGTATTGATTCGAAAAAGATGAAACCGTAAAGCCATGTTCTTTCACTGAATTTAGAATTCAAAACTAATTCATTTCTAAGCGTACTCTATATGATTCTTTCAATATATCCTCGATGTTTTTAATTCTCTTCCAATTGTCACATAATAAGCCACAGAAATTCGATGTAAAATATGCATACGAGGGGTGTGCAATAAGTAATGGCCCTGGCTCACTTCTCATAGCACTAGAACAACGAAACTTGGCACAGTTATTAGTTTTTCTCTACATAAGAAACACCCAGAGTTATGCATTTCTCCCATCGTTTGATGCAGCTCTGGAGACCGTTTTTGTAGAACACCCCAGGTTGGTCCTCCAACCACGACGTTACTTCAGAAATCAAGGCTGCATCACCTGGGAAACGCGTTCCTTTCAAAAACAACTTCATGGCTGGGAAGAGGTGAATGTCAGAGGGTGCTTCTGATCTGGAGACATGCGAGTTGTCGCCCGCAGCGTTGTCCTGCAGGAGGAGGGTCCCTTTGCTGATCTTGACCCGCCTCTTGATTTTGATAGCTTCCCTTAATTTCCTCAAAAGTGAAGCATAATAGGCTCCTGTAATTGTGGTACCCTTTGCCAGGAAATCTGTCATCACTACTCCGTCCTGGTCCCAGAAGACTGTGAGCATGACCTTGTCAGCTGAGGGCTGCACCCTTCCCTTTTTGGAGGTGGTGAGTCCAAGTGCTTCTACTGCATTGACTGGGCTTTGGTCTCTGGATCATAGTGATGGACCCAGGTTTCATCCTGTGTAATCAGTCTTTCGAAAAACTGACTTATCTTTTTGGCACATCTCCAAATTCATCCTCGAACACTCGACGCGTTCTCACTTCTGGAATGGTGTGAGCAACCAGGGAATCCATCTGGCAGACACCTTATGCATATGCAAATGGTCATGAATAATAGTTTCCACAGACCCTGTACAAATTTGGACATCTTGGGCTATTTGGCGAATAGTAATGCGCCGATCTTCCAAATGGCAGCCTTGACGGACAAATGCCTCATCAATGGCAGAAGGGGGGGGCGACCAGGTCTGAGAGCTGTTTCCACATACTTTATGTTTGAATTCACGATGCCAGCGTTTTACAAGGTCATATGATGGGGCATTATCACCATAAGTTTCTTTCATTTCATCAAAAGTCTCCTGTGGTGTGTATCTTTTCATATACAAAACCCGGATCACTGCTCGACATTCAACAGCCTCCATTTCATACCTGACTCAGTTCAAACACCTGTAAAACATAAACCACAAATAGTTCAGAGCTGTAGTTTGCCACATAACGTGTATATATATAAATCATTGCACATGCAAAATTTCAGCTAGATGAGACAACTGGAAGTGGGCCAGGGGCATTACTTATTGCATGCTCCTCGTCAGACTTACTTCATTTGTATTATTTTGTTGTTTATATCGCAAAATGACACTTGAGTTAAAAGTTTGCTACTAATAATATACTACATACACTTGTTCTTCGCGTTATCATAAAACATTGAGTTTAGATTTTTAGTTAAATGACATTTTAGTTGACTCTTTATTTAAGGTTGTAATAAAATGTCAAAAATAAACTTTCGTATTTGTTTCTAAGACGTCAATAGTATTTTCATATCGACTTCATGTACGATTTAAAGTCATGACATGAAAATCTAATTATTTATTTAGAATCGTATTTCGTAAAATAAAGACAAATATCTTGTAAAGTTGAACGTTTACTCAAACAAATGTAATCTATAAATTCGTTTTCTCGTGTTATTTAAATATTAATTTTATCTTTTAAATTTAAATTTAATTTATTTAACATTTATTATTTAAGATTTGAATGGAAAATCAAATTATTTGTTTAGAATTATATGTCGTAAAGGGGAAATATATTCATGCAACATCGATTTCATTTTTTCCTTTCTCTGATTATTTCTACGATTCTTTAACATTGACAAAACGTTATTTGTCCAGTGACTGCATTTGTTCGTACGATAGTGATTGTAAAATGTATTATAATTGTAGAAATAAATGCTCTTAGTTACATCGAAACGTTGTAGCAGTTATGACCCTAGTATTATGACATGTACTGCTTTGTTAATACACTGTTTACGAATCAGACCATTGTATTGTGTATTACTAACCTTCAGTGGCGCAATAACAAAGTAACCTAATTGATACTGAGCTTAAACGTTGTCTGAGGTTGCTTTTTCATAATGTCACAACTTATTTGGTTACATTGGTTAATTAAAATTCTGTAAAATAGTTTACTTCTGCTTGTGCAGCTGCCATTTGTCAAAGGCAGCATGCGTTCCGCAGATTCAACCGACATAAGTCTAGCTCAAATAAACAGAAGTTTATAGAAGCTAGAAATAATTGTAAGAGAGTGATAGAGACAGCTAAGACAGATTACTCTGAAACCACCAGAAAACGCATCGAAGCACAGAAATTAGAAACCCGGGATTTTTGGAAAATCTACAACAGCGTAGTAAATAATGGACAGTCAACTATTCCCCCACTAACAAACAATAATGAGGTTGCTTGCACGGCAACTGACAAGGCTAATCTGCTTGCCAGTCGGTTTGCCTCAAACTCCACACTGAACTCGGTACACCACTCACTCCCTGTTTTTCCTCTGCGAACAGACGCCTCACTAGACGATTTGAAAATCACCCCTTCTCAGGTACATGCTATTATAAAAAACCTAGACACCTCAAAAGCATGTGGACCAGATCTCATCCCGGCTGTGCTATTAAAAAAATGCTCTGCCGAGATTGCTCCAGTTCTGTCCAAATTTTACAATAAATGCCTTAACGAATCTTGTTTTCCCGACTGCTGGAAAACCGCCTCTATGGTACCAGTCTTCAAGAATTCTGGTGAAAGAACTGATCCACTAAATTATCGCCCCATTAGCCTCCTCCCGCTTTTCGCCAAAATATTTGAGTCCTTAGTTAATTAAGCCCTAGTCCAGCACCTAACAGCTGCTAAACTCCTGACTGACAAACAATATGGATTCAGGCAAGCCTGTTCAACAGCAGATATCTCAACTGTAGTTTCTGAACGTATATACCGTTCATTGGATAAAACAGGGGAGGGTAGAGCGGTGGCCCTCGATATATCTAAGGCTTTTGACAGGGTATGGCACGATGGTCTTCTAAGGGAAATTAGATCATATGGAATCACTGGAAGAATTCATAATGTAATTAAATCCTCCTTAAGTAATAGAAAAACCAAAGTTGTCCTCGACATCCAAACAATACGACATAAATGCGGGAGTACCTCAGGGGTCTATCCTTGAACCTCTATTATTCCTGATATTCATAAACGACCTCCCTGATAAAAGTGTTTCGGAGATGGGTATATTTGCCGATGACACCACTCTCTATAACAGATATGAGGGGAAAACAAATGAACACATATCCAAGGAAATGGCAGAAACGCTAGAGGATGACCTCCAATCCGTAGTGGAATGGGGACAAAAATGGTTGGTCACATTCAATGCTGCTAAGACTAAGCTTGTTTCCTTCAATAACTACAAGAAACCTTCTATGCCACCAATAACAATGGCCAAGAACACATTACCTGAAAGTACTTCTTTTAAACTCCTCGGCCTAACGTTTACAGGGAATATGAACTGGAATAGATACATTGAGAGCATTGCCAAGGCTGCTGCAAGGAAGGTTGGCTCCCTCTACCGTGCTAGAAAACTACTTACGCCTGACAGTATCCTATACCTCTATAAGGCAACCATTCGCCCATGTATGGAGTACTGTTGTCACATCTGGGCTGATGCATCTGCTTCTTGTCTCTCACTCCTGGACAGGGTTCAAAAGAGAGTCGCCAACCTGATAGGTCCTGAACTGTCATCTAGGCTTCAGCCTCTGTCCCATCGACGAGATGTTGCATCCCTCTGCCTGTTCTACAAATACTTCAATGGTGAATGCTCTGACGAACTGCAAACACTTGTACCTCCCCGACGTAACTACCCCCGACAAACCCGACAAGCTACTAAGTCTCATCCCTTTACAGTAGAGATCTCTAGGTGCAATAAAGCCTTTTACTCCAATAGTTTCTTCCCCAGAACTGCGGGTCTTTGGAACTCCCTTCCGGGATTCTGCTTTCCCAACTGCAATGATATGCAGAAGTTCAAGTGTAATGTTAACACACATCTTTCTACTCATCTCCCTTCATAATGCCCCCGCTAATTAAGTCCCTGATAGTAGCCCCCTGCTTCAAAGTGGCACTGTGCCTTGTTTGGGGTGGAAATTGAATACTAAAAAAAAAATGTGTGCGTTTAAATCGTTTATGTAAATCCATCTTTTTACATTCGCAATCATTAGGCATGTGACACATGTGGTATATTTCCTGTATTATTCTTCTGTATGAATAAATATAGTTTATAAACTAGATTTTTATGTCTTTTTATTTACTTATTCACTGTTAATTAAAACACAATAAAAACCTGTTTGTCTATTTATCTTGTATTCTAATTGCGTTTTGTAAACAGATTTTAAATAACGTCAGAGTTCATAATACGTGAAAGCAAATTTATACGATGGGGAAAGCTGGGTTTAAATTGACATCACAAGACTCAAAATTAATATCGTTTTAAAATTCTATTAAATTATATGCCAGTGTTTCCTATTATTTACCCTGAACTTAAAACAAAGCAATGTCATTTCATATGACGCTATTAATGCAGAGAAACACACACACACACACACACACACACACACACACACACACACACACACACACATATATATATATATATCATTGTCTATTACTTTTACACATAAAATATATGCAGACGTATCCGAATTTCAACACGTCTCTATCAATTATTCTACAACGATAAGAATTTAATATTTAATCCGATTGTTCTCAAGAATGTATTTTTATTTGCTTTTATATTATTAATTCGTAACTCCTCCGCTTTATAAGGTATAATCACGTTGACACACCTGGTCTTTCTAGATTACCAAAGTAAAGCAATATTGAGCCTGGTCAGTCCCAAATAGGTAACTATTTGGGAATACCAGGCGCTGTATACAAGATAGTTGAATTGAGAAATATTGATGTCCTCATTTCACCTAACAAGTATACACATGCGGATTAAGATTGCTTATGAATTTAATAATACCTTAAAAGTTCCTCCTTCAGCGAAAGCCAGTTCAACCTGCTTAGGGTGAATGCTGCTGACATATAACTCCTGCAATTTTAACTTTCTCACTTCGTTGACTTATGGACTTTTTCAAAAATATTACCAACAAATAAACTTAGAAAATATGTGTTTAGATCCATGAGCACTATCTACGAAATATACAAGCAGTAATAACAATTCTCTAAAATTCATTGATATGCAATTTAATGCATATCTTTAAAGATCATCTCACATAAACTCATGCCAGGGCTTCCTGACACAGCTAGAGTTAGACACAGCACTCACTACAATACGGCTAGATACAGTTAGCTCAGGGGTCAATCCTTGGCCTAACTCTCTTCCTGATCTACATCAATGACCTCCCTAAACATATACTTAAATCATTCGTTGACATCTATGCTGATGACATGACCATCTACGGCAACGCATCAAAGGCTGTAAATGACAAAGTTCTCTCTGATTCTCTCTCCTCTGATCTCGAGCGCGTGGTTCAGTGGGGGAAGACGTGGCTGGTTACCTTTAATGCATCCAAAACCAAACTCCTATCCTTTTTTTTTACACAGTGATCACCACTTATCAAGGCCCGGAAGCCACTCAGGGATAAGGGTTATTGCAAGTATATTATGTTAGTGAGGAGATTTGCTGAAGTGTTTACTTAAGGGGGCGGTTCATTAGGAATTTGTTAACATTGGACTTGAAGACATCCAAGTTGTAGTCCGGAGGGAAGCAGGCAGACGGAACAGAGTCCCACATGCGTGCAGTTCTAAGAAAGAAGCTTTGTTCATGGAATCCGCGTTTTGATTTAGGCACAGATAAAGAGTGGGGGAAATTTTTCACAGTGGATTCAGCTAGACGGGTGTTTTACATGAAAGATTGGCGAGGGGGGACCAGAGATTGGAGTTCAGACGAGCATCTGCCATGGAAATAACGATAAAACAAGGACAGGCTCGCAAAGGTCTCTTCTGTAGAGGAGAGGTTGCAGGGTAGAGAAAAGGGCATCCCCCACTAAGCCACGAAGTCTATTTTGTACTCTGTCAAGGCAGGATAGGCTGTTTTTAGCAGCTCCTGGCCAGATATGGCAACAGTATTCCATCCTTGGGCGTACTTGGCTTTTATATAGCATCATCAACGCTCTGATCCCCATCTGGTATCAATTGGGATGGATGGCTCTCGTCTGGGTGAGGCCCCGTGTTTTGACAAACTTCTGGGTTTGACCTTTACTCCTGATCTGAAATGGAACACGTACATCAAGTCGGTTGCCAAGGTCGCTGGAAAGATGGTGGGATCCTTTTACCGCTCCAGAAGATATCTCACTACTGATGCAATTCTCTATCTATATAAAAGCCAAGTACGTCCAAAGATGGAATACTTTTGCCATATCTGGGCAGGAGCTGCTAAAAACAGCCTATCCTGCCTTGACAGAGTACAAAATAGACTTCGTGGCTTAGTGGGGGATGCCCTTTTCTCTACCCTGCAACCTCTCTCCCACAGAAGAGACGTTGCGAGCCTGTCCTTGTTTTATCGTTATTTCCATGGCAGGTGCTCGTCTTAACTCCAATCTCTTGTCCCCCTCGCCAATCTTTCACGAAAAACACCCGTCTAGCTGAATCCACTGTCAAACCCCCCCCCCCCACTCTTTATCTGTGCCTAAATCAAAACGCGGATTCCATGAACAAAGCTTCTTTCTTAGAACTGCACGCCTGTGGAACTCTGTTCCGTCTGCTTGCTTCCCACCTGACTACAACTTGGATGTGTTCAAGTCCAACGTTAACAAATTCCTAATGAACTGCTCCCTTAAGTAAACACTTCATCAAATCTCCACACTAACGTAATGTACTTGGAATAACCCTAATCTCTGAGTGGCTTCCGGGTCTTGATAAGTGGTGATCACTGTGTAAAAAAAAAAAAATTACTCGGCTAGGCCCATCTAACACTCGGCTAGACACTACACGCCGACGCCAACAAAAAACAAAAACAAAAGAAAAAAAAAACCCGACTTTTTTCATAAAATTCAATCGAAGTTCATGTTCTCTAGTTAAATGTGCCAACTCATTCCATAAAATTCAACGGAATTTCATTTCAGGTATTTTCACGAAATCACACCGAATCACATTTGAAAGCAGCTACTCTTTTTATAAATTCGAAATTGATTCACAATTTACGTCCTTCATTTTACAATGTCGACTCTAACCTAACATTCTACTGAAATGTATTTAAGTTCCTCATTTAAGAACATAACACCTTTTCTATTAAATAGATCCCAATCCCATTATAAACTCTTTCATTTTATACCAAAACAGCTTGTTGTCTAATTAGGAAAAATATTAAATCTAATCTTTTTTTTTTAATAAAGTAATTAATAGTTTATATTATACTAGCATTTCAACCCGGCGTTGCCCGGGTGTTTGGAGGTGTGAGGTTGAGCAAAAAAAACAAAAAAACAAAAAAAAAACAGTTGTAGTAGGAAGGCAGACTCGAACCCGTACCGCGAAGGAGGAAACGGACGAGAAATAAACCTGACGTCTTTGCCGTTACGACCACTGCCAAACCGGATGTGACGTAGGTTTAAATTAAGGCTAGACAATCGAAATGAGAGGATGACTTTCAAAAAATATCGGCGAAAACAGCGACCCCTCCCTGTAGAAATGTGCCCAGTTGAAGGTGAACATATTAATGTTAGCTAATTTTTCGATATTTGTCGTCTGAAAGGTCGAAGTTCCAAACGATATGATCTTGTAAAAATCCGTCGCGTCTCTCGAAAGTTTTAGGCAGACATACATACATACATACATACATACATACATACATACATACATGTATATATTGGTAACTAAACATTTTCGACTCAAACGGATTAAAAATATTGCCTTATCTCTGAATTCCCTTTATGTAAAATTTCAAATATTTAGACCAGAAATTGTCTGAATAATTTGGTAGATACCGCAGAGGTCAAATATTTTTTTAACTTTGACCCCTATTATGACCCCCTTAACATTTATTGTTTTGGGCTCAAATCAAGTTATTAAGTTAGATTCATGTCCAAGGAACCTATATCTAAGATTTCAAGTGTTTAGACCGAAAATTGTCGGAGGAGTTTGGTAGAGTTCTCAAACGTCAAATCGTTGAACTTTGATCCCTTAACAGCCAAATTTCTGTCCGAAAACCGATCACAAAGATTTTCTGAAATCTCAGTACCCTGTATATCAAATTTCGAGTCTGTAGACTAAAAATTGATGGAGTTATTACGTAGGGAAATGTACACACAGACAGATGCACAGACACACACACAGACACACAGCACGTTCACTTTTATAGATATAGAGATTTGCTATAACGTAAATGTTAGATGTACATGTTTTGTAGCTTTTAGGTTTCTCATTTCAATGTCAATATTTCAATGTCAATATCTCGACTCTCACACACTTTTTCTAACTACTCAGCTGATATATTATCATGCATAAACCATATATATGGTAGATTTCGAACCCAACTTTTCAAGCGCATAATTCATGTACGTTTTGTTTTTTCATTATTATATGGATTTTGTGGACTACTTTTCTTGGGAATTATTTTCATAACTTCTCGGTCGATGTCATCGCTGACTTTCCTCAGGTGTAAAAGTTCTAAATCATCCCAAATTATCATTGGATCTGGATTGTTGTCTCAATGGTTTATTTGAAACTTTTAATCACGATTGCTGTTACTATATATTTCTTTCGTTCGGTAGTATAATACAACAGATAAGATGTTTGCGACTTACATGCGCGTTAAAGTTTAGATATTTCAGTGAAAGTTAACTTTTAATATACAGATGATCTAAACCTTTGATCAGCACATTTGGGAATAATATTTTTATGTCCCTCTTCCATCGTTATCTGTATGGATGGACCAATAAAGCTTACATGGTCCAATAATATCAGAACGTCTTTCTGGTAAGGCCAGAATATAAATGTGCCATCCATATATAACAACCACGTTTTTGGCTTTCTGGTGTTGACCTTTATTCCAATTACCTCAACATATTCCATGTATACATTAGCCAGTACTGAGGACAACAATGATCAATCTCTCGGACGTCTTTCCAATATATATATATATATATATATATATATATATATATATATATATATATATATATATATATATATATATATATATATATATATATATCCCTTTACTCATAAGTTGTTGGCTTGGTTAGCATTAGGGTTATTAGCTGGTTGGATGACCGCGTCCCTTGTCGAGACGAAGTAGGTTAATTTCACAGTCGGATTTTGGCGCGGTTTGCTTGATCTATGTTGGTTAATAGAAATTCTTTGTGCGGAGCGTTTGCTCAGTTGGTAGAGTGCTTGCCTCGCATGCAAGAGGCTCGGGGTTCGAATCCTGAGTTCAGATGTGTCTAACTGATGAGCCGAAATGAGGGCGAAACTCGAGTCTTGGGCTCCCGGTTCGTTGACTGTCATGGCTCTTGTGGGCTGCGACGTTGTTTGGCTGTGGAAGTTATTATATATATATATATATATATATATATATATATATATATATAGTAATTTATAAAATATATATGGCGATTAAGCTACACTGAATATTCTGCGTTTCATCCAACTACAGGATTCGTCAGGCTTATGCGCGAATTCTGTCGTTGCTTCTTGTTTTTATATATGTTGAGGATTTCTAGTCGGCCAATCAGCTTTCTAGTATCCACCGCGCCCCTTCCTACCAGCCAATGGGCATGCATTTTATCAAACAAAGGATCTGTTTTAGAACTAGGTTAGTGGATTTAGGTGGCCGCTCTCCTTTTTTTTTATATACATATAGATATACCTATGTGCACACAACAATGCACATTAACTTAGATAAAAACACATATGAACCATACTTAAAAAATAACGCTACTCCAATTTACGTAAACCCTAAGTCCAACCACCCACAATCAATTATAAAACATATTCCTAACTCGATCGTAAGTAGACTCAGTAATAACTCAAGCGACGAAAATGCATTTAACAGGTCATCCAATATTTACGAAACAGCCCTAAAAAATAGTGGATACAAAAATATCGATATCAAATATAAGCAACAAAACACCAACAACTATAATAAAATCAAAAACAGAAGAAAAAGAACTATAATTTGGTATACGGCCCCATACAATCAAATGTTAAAAACAAAACTTGGCAAGAAATTTCTAGATCTTATTGAAAAACACTTTCCCGCAACCAACCCCTTACACAAAATCTTCAATAAAAATACCTTGAAGTTATCTTACAGTTGTTGCGAAAATTTAGAGATGATAATTAAGGCACATAATAACAAAATACTAAATGAAAACAATGTAAACAACAACAAAATAAACAATAAAAAAAGTAGACACCATGACAGAAATAAAACCAACACTAGCAGAAATAATAATAATAATAATAATAATAATAATAATAATAATAATAATAATAATAATAATAATAATAATAATAATAATAAAAAAACAACCCCGGACAAGAACAACCATATCATAAATAAAAATACTAATAACGAACAAGATAAATGCAATTGTAGACACCGCACACTTTGCCCAGTCCAAAATAAATGTCTAACAAAAAGCGTAGTTTATCAAGCAACAATATTTGCGAAAGAAAACCCGAATAACAAGAAATATTACATAGGCATGACTTCCTTAGATTTCAAAACCCGATACTATGACCACAAAAGCACATTCAAAAATAAAAAACACCGTATAAAAACAACACTAGCGAATAAATACTGGGAACTCAAAGAAAGCGGACATTCGCCGGTAGTCGAATGGAAAATAATGAGACAAGCTACCACATGCAGACATTTAGACGACCCATGTAAATTATGCCTCCATAAAAAATGTTCTATCCTGTACTTTAAAGAACCTCAAAATCTATTAAACTGTAGGCGGGAAATAGCAAACAACTGTGTTCACAAAATAAAACTTACTCTAGGATAGCGATACAAAATAGCTTTAAAACTAACAATAACAATAGGAAAAACACAAATAAATAAATTAAATAAACATGAATATACATAAACGATCACATACATATATGTATATATATGTATATATATATATATGTATATATGTATATGTATGTGCATTATTGTGTGCACATAGGTATATCTATATGTATAAAAAAAAAGGAGAGCGGCCACCTAAATCCACTAACCTAGTTCTAAAACAGATCCTTTGTTTGATAAAATGCATGCCCATTGGCTGGTAGGAAGGGGCGCGGTGGATACTAGAAAGCTGATTGGCCGACTAGAAATCCTCAACATATATAAAAACAAGAAGCAACGACAGAATTCGCGCATAAGCCTGACGAATCCTATAGTTGGATGAAACGCAGAATATTCAGTGTAGCTTAATCGCCATATATATTTTATAAATTACTAACTAGCTCTACCTACGTATTGAGCACTTTTGAAGTAAATACTTAAAGTTTACGCATAAATCTATACTTTCGTATATTAAATTTATGCGAATAAATGAAGTAGTTATATATATATATATATATATATATATATATATTGGAATGGAATCCAACATATATATATCAGAGAGGCGGTAGCACTCTCTATATAGGGATGGCCCGTACACGCCTATATACGCCTACAAAACAAAACTATCCAAATCTCAACTAAAATCAACTTTCAAAAAGCACATATTCTTACAGAGAAGCGTCTTACGAATCCAGCGAGTGTCAGAACGTCGGTTAAAATATCAAAAGAGAGCAAAAAAAAAAAAGGGTACAAAAATGGCCAATTGTTCTTCTTTCTTCCTTCTTCTTCTGCTTTCTTCTTTCTTTTGAGACGATGTATCTCGGTGTACGAACGGTCTCTGACAACAGTTCAAGCATCAATCGACTGCTCTTTACACGGAGAAGTGCAGTGACCCATCGCTTTTTAGCTAACTCCATAATTAAATAAGATTACGTGTAATAACAAGTTTTAAACACTATATACCCAATGTAGACAGACCACTTCGAACACGGAACTTCTCTCAAAAGGGACAGCTCCAAATAATACACCGGATGCTCACAGACGTTCCAGTTTGCCAGTGGCCTATATTTCTTGGACGCTGAATATTTGAGGTGAACGTTAAGGTTTTTTCTTTAAACAGTAACCCACCAGCGTTAATGAAACCACGAAATCTTTATCTCAGTTGATTAAAATTGTTATAAGAGTAACCTATCAGCAAGTACGACATAAAAAAACAATGTTATAAAAACAAATAATTCTTCAGATTTTGGACTGTAAAATATGTACAAAATGTCAATGCTGTGACCAGAATTCGAACCTAGGTTAGCACGGCCACAACGTGGGGTCCTAACCTCTAGACGATCACGGCTAACACTGACGTCTGTCGCTCTTGGCAGAAAGACACATGACTACTGTCAAACTATTGAAAAATAAGGAGGAAACTTGAAATTCTCACGCATGCGCAAAAATACACTATAGCAACCATTGTTAAATGCAGCTGAATCTCTTCGCTCGCTAAGAAAAGTAGATCAGACCAGTTCTTCTAAGAACTCACCAAACGCCAAAGGAAATAAGTTAAATTAACCGCAAAAGAAACTGCAAGAAAGTCATCTTCTAAGAACTCACTGGAAGCTGACCTAAAAGAATCAAAATCCAAGCCCTAGCCACAAAAATAACTAGATATTGTGGCTACTATACACAATCTACTAATAAAAACAAGTAAGTTTTCTAAAATAAACTACAATAAATTAACCAAGTAACCTCACACTGTCACTGATTAGGACTTCATATAAAGATAACAACTACACTATTGGTGTATATACCATTTCACACTTTAACTATTGGTGATGGGGCAGTATCTCAATTCTACGAGAGTTGTCTTGCTATAAGATAAGTAATATTATAGTAAGATACACATAAGTGTTATATGTTTACATTTAATAAAAAATGCCAAAGTCAGCACGTAGTAAAAAAGCTCAGAGAAATATAGACTATGAAAAAAACAAAGTCAATGTATTATCTGAGCAAAAAGAATACTATCAGAAAAATGCTGAAATAATAAAAATTAAGTATCATGCAAATCCTGAGGCAAAGAAGGCTGCCTCACGTGCTGACTCAAAAGCACGGTATAACAGGGATCCCGAGGGGAAAAACTGTCTCACGTGCTCTGTATAACAAAGAACCAGATAAAAAGAAGGCTGCCTCACGTGCTGACCTAAAAGCACAGTATAACAGGGATTCTGAGGAGAAAAAAGCTGCCTCACGTGCTCTTTATAACAAAGAACCAGAAAAAAAGAAGGCTGCCTCACGTGCTCTTTATAACAAAGAACCAGAAAAAAGAAGGCTGCCTCACGTGCTCTTTATAACAAAGAACCAGTAAAAAAGAAGACTGCCTCACGTGCTGACTCAAAAGCACGGTATAACAGGGATTCCGAGGGGAAAAAACTGTCTCACGTGCTCTTTATAACAAAGAACCAGTAAAAAAGAAGGCTGCCTCACGTGCTGACTCAAAAGCACGGTATAACAGGGATTCCAAGGGGAAAAAAGCTGCCTCACGTGCTCTTTATAACAAAGAACCAGAAAAAAGAAGGCTGCCTCACGTGCTGACTCAAAAGCACGGTATAACAGGGATCCCAAGGGGGAAAAAGCTGCCTCATGCACAAACTATTATAAATATAAATATCAAAAACTGCCAAATCTTTGCCAAAACGCCAAAAAAATGAACCAAGAAAAATTTAATAGTGAAGGTATGAACATTTTAGAACTTTATAATACTCTAACTGTTTTATCAGAGAGGCGGTAGCACTCTCTATGTAATATAGAACCGATGGAGGACCAAGAGGCAACTCCTAAGGCCCAAAACCCAAAGACCTAAAACCCAGCAGGAAGCGACCTGCTACTAATGGAGGCGGCAATGAGCCGCCTCCTAAAAAAGACAATACTATCATGAATGTAAGTTTAAAAATAAGACTGTAAGTAAAAATACTAATTAACAAGAATAAAAAAGCATTGGAAATGCAAAAGGATATAGGAATGGTATGCCAAAAAGTATACAAACAAGATAGCTATGAATGGCTAGGCACATGGAAATAGAATTGCATCCAAAGTATAGCCCTATAGCTTTTTACAACCGTAATGATGGCACGGAATGAAGATTGGAGAAAAGCTATAGGGCTATGCTTTGGATGCAATTCTATTTCCATGTGCCTAGCCATTCATATCTATCTTGTTTGTATACTTTTTGGCATACCATCCTTATATCCTTTTGCATTTCCGATGCTTTTTTATTCTTGTATATATATGTATATATATTTATTGGAATGGAATCCTACACACACACACACACACACACACACACACACACACACACATATATATATATATATATATATATATATATATATATATTATATTTCATCCCGAAGTATGCAGTTACTACACGGAAAGTCAGCATCTCTATTTTCTTGTTGATTAGGATGTAACTATGTTTCCTCCGTGAACTATTAGAAGCTAACTTATTACGTACCAAGTCAGTGGACAATATCTTAACAGTAAATGCTTTATATAAACGATTTCTGTATTGGAAACTCGCTGATTTAAATTTACTATATATACTACAAATGCCAACATTTCTCAATTGACTTATGAAACAATAATTTCCATCATATCACATGCTTGGTTCAAGGCAGATATTTAATATACTCATTATATTACTCGATCAAATTTATAATATAAATACTTTATATATATATATTATTATTTTATTATTTATGTCTATTATCAAGGCCGTGTTCGGAACTCGCTAGATCAATTCATTTTCTCATCTCGACTTCGTAAATATTTCTCGGTCTTGTCCAAGCCGCAACCTGCTTTCGATTGTCCCAATTTGCAACTGTCGTAAACAGTCACAAACCATAAGATGCCCTCAACTGTTCGCATTTATCGTAATGCTGCAAGACCCAGAGAAACGCTAAAAAACTGTCTTTAAAATTAATTGACTGACCCTCTGCTGGCACCAAGTTTCCATTCAATTCCAAAACTCGATCAACCATCCCACTTTCGCTTTCTTTTGTCTTCTTTTGTGAACAAATTTTTATTCATTGTTTTGCTGATAAGCCTATTTTCTTCTCTTTTTTTCATTTTGGTCTTTATCTTACCAAGACTGATGAACATTACACTAACTACTTTAATAGATGATGTTTAGTTGAATAAATTATGAAAATTATTGAAAGTTTAGAGAACAAGTCTATTTTAAAAAAATACGTAGAAATATTAGTCTACATCAGAGGTTCGAAACATTTTGGAGCATAGGGGCCAAATCGCTATGCTAATAATAGAGGCAGGATCTAACGGCTTTTTAGCTATATTGTCATGGAGGACAACAATGTTGTTAAATATTTAAATAAAGTTATTGCACATTTGAAGGAAATGATCATTTTAAATATTATATTTAATGTCTTTAAAATTAGGTTACTGTTCCTATTGTAAACCATGTTGGTCTGATAATACAACAGTTTTCAAATAAAAACAGAACTATTTCAGATATTAAAAATGAAGATTTTATCAAAGAGGAATTTTATGAAAACCTGTTTAAATGACAGCAGTGAATAAATGAAAAGAAATGATAAAAGAATTAAGCACAAATGAATACGTTTTTGAATAAATATATAATAGACAAGAAACTAAAATATAAATACCTTAAGGTGGGGAATTAATACAAAAGCACGTTCGTTTAGACACATAAAAAAACAGAAAATTTCATTTAAGTTTACATTTTAATATATAAACTTAAGTAAAACTTAATCTCAAGTAAATTTAAATTTTGATAAAATTTTCAGTCTTTAAACTGTCACTGAGGTTAGGTTCGTTTATATTTATATCGTGCCCTGAGTAAGGCGGGAAGGGGGGGCAACAAATTTCATTCGAGGGCCGTATTTGGCCCGCAGACTGAAGGATGTCAACCTTTGGTCTACATCGAGGACAAAACGGAAAGAAATAGACAGATATTCGATATAAAACTATTCTCGTCAAAGAAATAGGGGCACATTACTTAATATGTAAGACTAGATACTTCAATTAGTCAGAAGGGTGTTGATGATGATTGATGTAATTCCTTATCAAATTTAATGATTTGAAAAAACCTTACGCAAAATGCAAGCTAGCGAAACTGATCTGTAATGAAATGTTAAACGTTAACGAAACGTTGGTGACAAGACCTACATGGCGTATTATATGAAGAGAAATTTATGTAAAAGTAAAGATAAGAGTTAAGTTAAAAGATGGTAAACAAAAAATCCAAGAAAGATATTAAAATTAGACATGATATGTGGAGTTTATCTTTCGAGATTTTACAGCTATAAAAAAGGGCAAGAGAGATACAGGAGAGAGGTTGGGTATTATGAACATCACAAGAGAACGACGGATACAGATTAGCTATTTGTAAATATAGGACGCATTATTTTAAAATAAGAAACAAAAAATCAAAACCTAGCAGTTTAATTCACTAGGCGCCCCCGTCCTACCCCGAGTGTTGGAACTAAAAGAAAAGAACGTAAAAATAAACATTAAAATGAAAAAAAAACCACAAAAGAAAACAAGAAAAATATAACAAAAGAAAAATGAAAAATATGACAAAAGAAAAAAGGAAAAATATAGAAAAGAAAACTACAAAAGTAAAATATAACAAAAGAAATAAAATGAAAATAAAAAGAATATTAAAAAGTAAAATATAACAAAAGAAATAAAATTAAAATAAAAAATATTAAAAATAAAAATATAACAAAATGAAAGCTACAAAAGTAAAATATAACAAAAGAAATAAAATTAAAATAAAAAAATATTAAAAATAAAAATATAACAAAATGAAAAATACAAAAGTAAAATATAACAAGAAAAATAAAATAAAAAATGAAAAATGAAAAATATAACAAAAGAAAAAAAGAAAAAAGAAACAATATAACAAAAGAAACGATGTTTATTAGTAGATAATAGACAGAATGCTGACCACTGAGTAGATAATATAAGCATACCATTGGATTGTTGGTCAAGGTTCAGCAGTAGCGGCAACAAAAAACAAACAGAACAATGAATGTAGATATATTTAGATTTCGTTTGCGGGCACCCTGAGGAGTAGCAGTTTACGACAGTCAATGAATTTTCAAATAAATATATTTCGACGTTTTTCTGACAATTTTGGTCGACGACAATTGGTGTAATTTGTATTGGAGTATTTATATTAATAGTGCTAATTGACCAAAAAATTATCAGATAGAAACTTATGTTTCTAGTAAGAAACACAAGGATTTTTCCGTTGGCTTAAAAGGATAAAAATTGGAAAGAAAATAGAAATTCTTCAAAGTCATTGATATATAATTTGTAAAAACGCTTTGGAATCGAGTGACCACGAAATAAGTTTTTATTTATATATTGTCATATTTTCTTTCAGTACAATCTAAGCCATATTTCTGAGTTTTCATATTTAGTTTCAAAAATATTGAACGCAATAGGTTATTCATAAAATAAAGTACACCAACTTGTTCATAAATATTATTAATAATAAAAAAACGTAAATCGACTCAGATAATTATTACATTTAAAATATGTTTTAACTGAATTGATAAATTAAATTTTATAAAACATCAGCTCAGCTAACAGATATAAGTGTTTAATAAACATAATAAACTGTGAAATAGATGCATATAAATAAATCTTCATTAAAAAATAGTATACAAATTTCTAAGTCTGTAAACATGATTAAATATTTAAATTTAAAATAACAATTACGCAGGCGAATATTAATTATGATTTTAATTATAATCAAATATTCGCGGCTTAGTCAAGATTATTTTTAAAAAATCCAATTTTCTAACAGCAAATAAGAAATTTGATATTTATTGAGTTACATTCCTTTTACCTAAAGTTACATTTTTTTCTTTCTCATCCAATTTTTTTTTAATTCTTACCTCTTTCTCATCTCTCTTTCTTCACCATTTTTCCTGTTTTTCTACTTACACATATAAACACTACGTATTAACACAAATATAACGTTAGGTAACCAAAATTGTTTACTCTGCATACAATTTTAATATTATTTTTAAATTATTACTGACATCATACGTTTGGAAACCAAAAAAACAAAAAAAAAAAAAACAAGGGAGGGAAGCTTTAGAGCTAGTAACTCAAACAAATTATCGGTTTGTAAACCTAAATTACTTAAGGAGTAAATGGGCTCTGCCTATCGTCCGGCTTCTATACTCTGACTTGACTATTAGGCAAGTACAGAAGTACTATCATAGGGGGTCAGCAGAGACACCTAGTGCTTAACGTTGTTTCCTATCTAAGACAATGAACGCCAATTCCAACTGCCGCCTTCTTCTCATCTTCTGAAACTGGACAACTTGAGGATGTTTTTTTTTCCTCATATGTCCACCCGATAAGACTGGTGTGCTTTTGCCTAAGATGTTTGATGCTCTATTTCTCTTTTCTAGCGTTTAGCTATACGGAGTGATGAAGGAGAAACAATCCAAAATTATGTAATTGTTCATCAACGATTCCTCTTTATTTCTACACTTCTTCAGGGTAGTTGATTTGAAGAAATGAAATACAAGTATAATAATTTAAAGCATATTTGTTGTGTTTGTAATGTGAAATCGAGGCTTTTATTATTTTTTTTCTTAAACAGTTAAATAGCCGTTGCATTCAAAGTACTTATAGTATAAATGATAAGTGAATTTTTATAACGACATATAGCCGTTAGAATAGATAATATGCTGTGTATATTCTTTGAAGAGAATATAGTCGTTATAATTGAAAATGGTAGATGAGTATATGAAATAAATAAGTGTTTTTTTTTGTTTTCATTTATTGCTTAATTTCTTCAAAATATATCTCCATATATAATATTTTGATTGCAAAAATTACTATTTGGACCAAAGTACCGTAGTTTTGCAACAACAGATGCTACATAAAAATGTATTATGTCTAGGCTATTAGCCACTATATTATGTAACTTTAGAACGGCATTTTAGAATATTTTGTCGTTATGATAAAATCCTACATTCTATCCTAGGAGGAACATCATCACAATTGTAACCACCTTTAGAGAAATTTGTTCCTATTTTTTTCGAAAAATAAAGTCCTCTTACCACCCCCAGTCATCACTGGGAGAAATTCTGCACTTTCGGAAAATATGGAGTTTCACCCTTCGTAACTGGAGTATAAACTCCTACATATAGAATGATATTCCCCTTTTCTAATTAAAAATAATGAAGTCTCTCCAGACTAATTCCGCTCAATCTGATTAATTGGACTTTTACCATTACTATATTCCGGATTAACAGTACTCGTATGCTAAACGAACGCGAATGTACCACTCAAATATGACGTCACGATGATACATACTTTTGCCTTCTGAGTAAATTGCTGCTTTCATTTTTTATATTTTTCGGCGTAAGTTTGCATTTCCTCTCTGTCTCCCTCCCTCCTTGTATGTATCTGTATATATTCTTCACAACTTTCTCTCTCTTTCGCTCTCTCTCTCTTTTCTCTCTCTATCGGTCGCTTCTCACATTTCTTTTTATGACAAAGAAAAAACTTTTCAAAGCGATGCAGACGAAAAAACAAACATTTATTTTCTCTCTCTCTCTCTCGTTCGCTTTGTAATTTGTTCTAGAAATTAATTATATCTTTTTCAAACATAGTTACGTTTTTGATGTACTTTACTTAAATATACATTATTTAAGACTGCACAACCTATTACTATTATCACTGAATTAAAAAATAAATGTTTCGGCAATTATGACGTCACCGTCTTGAGGAGCGATACTGCTCCTCATTGGGGAGGTTAAAATCCCCTAAAATTCTGAGTAAGACCGGGTAAATATGCTGAGATAGTTCGTGAACGGTTAGTTGAATTCCGGACAATGACAGGTGACCTGGAAAAAAAGACGAGTTTATTGTGTTTGAAAAAAGCATACAGATATTTTTATTGGTTGGGACAATGACAGAAACAGATATTTTTTATTGTTTAAAACAATGACAGGAAATGTCAGAATAAGGAGCGATGACATTCGTCTGGCCTGAGGAATCCCGGCTCAGACGTTCTGTGTTTCTGAGTAGAGAAAATTTACAGGGTTTGACCCTTTGAGGTCGTGTGAAAAGGATTTCATTTTGGTTCCAGATTTACGAAATTGCAGACGAATTGCTGAACTGCAAAATGTATCTGAAGATTTCCCAGAAAACATCTCAGACCCTGATTGGTTTATCAGATCGTCAGACCCACCCCGTTATCTTAGTATAAGAGCGGGTACTCGGGTAAAAAAAGAGACAGACTTAAGCCAAATCTCGAGAGAAACACATGCTCCTGGAAGATGCCATACCTCCTCCATCCACCCTGACCGCCATCATGAGAACGGAGAATAAGATTTTGGGGAAATCTTGATAATTTCTGGTGTAATTGAACAGGACGTTGTATATATGTAAAAACTTGAACTTTAAATTAACTTTTTTCGTAGTTTGAAAACCTGAGTCTGCCTTTCTTTTCTGGCGTGCATGCGAAGCTTTTTTGCTTGTCAGCAGAAATCAACACAAAGCTGAGACGCTGAGAATCCATGTGAAGACTTACCGGTTGACTAGACGATCACGACAAAAGCCAGAGATCAATTGCTTTCAGACAATATCATCTACTGGATTCTTGACATTGTACACACAGACGTTAACTTTTTTATGAATGGTGAGATAAATTAGTAAAGTAGGTAAACCTCTATAATTTTCTTTAGAGTGTTGACTTATGTACTGTAATTCACTGGCTGCCAGGCTTGTGTGAATTATTGAATTATTCTCACCCCCCCCCCCAAATGGGTTGTCTACTCCGAAAGCCGTTCTTCATATGGGGATGTTGGGACTGTATATTCCGAACGCCGTTTTTAAGATAGGGAGGTATTGTCTATTCCGAAAGCCGTTCTTAACATGACAATAATCAAAGAAGTGAAGTGAAAACATCACAATAGTTTTCTTTACACGTTAAGAAAAGAAAACATAAAACTGAATTTTAATTTACTACTAGTGGCGGAATATTATTTAATTAATTGGAATACTTATTGAGATGAGAAAGTTGTATTATTTATTGCGGACAATTGTCCTCATCTACTTGTAGTTGCTTAACGACGTTTCAGCCAATTATTCCTTTTACCTTCAACAGGTGGTTAACCAAGACGGGATTGGAACTGCGTATTTCCTAACTGCATCCTCAATAACTACTGCCTTCCATAATTGTTGTCGTGTCACTTGAAACTATGAAAGGTATTAATTACTGAACTTTTTGAGGAATATAGAAGGCAGTAATTGTTGAGGATGCACTACTAGAAGATGAGGATAAAAGTCCGCGAGGAATAATTGGATAAATAATTGGTGGAATTTACTTTAAAACAATTGGTGGGAGAGTTAAAAAGAAGAGGAAGAGTGAACAACAAACGAAAGCAGTTAGGACTGCTACCACTGATTTCAATCACTCTAAATCTCTCTCCTCTCTCTCTCTCTCTCTCTCTCTCTATATATATATATATATATATATATATATATATATATATATATATATATATATGTGTGTGTATAGTAATTTATAAAATAGATATGGCCATTAAGCTACACTGAATATTCCGCGTTTCATCCACTCTAGGAGTCTTCACGCTTATGCGCATAAGCCTGACGAATCCTAGAGTGGATGAAACGCGGAATATTCAGTGTAGCTTAATCGCCATATGTCTTTTATAAATTACTAACTAGCTCTACCTACGTATTGAGCACTTTTGAAGTAAATACTTAAAGTTTACGAATAAATCTATATTTTCGTATATTAATTTTATGTGAGTAAATTAAGTAGTTATATATATATATATATATATATATATATATATATATATATATATATATATATATATATGATTTTTAAAATTAAAACAGTACATGCATGTTATCGCTCAAAATCACCACTGATTGCCAGGGAAAGCCAGATTATTTCATTTCGGTCACGGCTGCTAGTGTCCGGAATTGTTCAGGGACGACAGTGGCCACTAACAACAACCGTAGTTTACTTTTGTGCGAGGCCGGGGGGGGGGTAGGCTTCTTCCGGACAACGCCGGTTAACGGGTCCTGCTAGTTATATTATTTTTGTGGTGAAAGTTAATTGACATCTACTTAAATTCAAGTTTTGTTCCTTTAATATGAACTTATTGATTAGAGGAGATGAATTGTAGAAGCCATTATGATGCTTAATTTTGCTTGAGTTATAAATAAGTATTCATCAAGAAGTCTTCGCCGTGATTTATTTTAAATGTATTAAATGATTTTATCTTGTTTAACGTTAAAAGAATAATCATGTTGCAATGAATAAGACAATAATGCATTCAATTAAATTCTATGTTTTATATCTCTGTTATGATTACATCTCCCTTTCTTGAGCCCTCGTTGAGTTTCACCAACGTATATTTGATGACACTTATAACACTGGGCCTAACATATTTAGGGAATATAAACTTGAAAAATACATTGAGGACATTACGGAGGCTACTGCAAAGAAAGTGGGTTCTCTCTATCGAGCTAGAAGACTAGTCACAACTGAGATATTCCTGTACCTTTATAAGGCCACCATTCCCCCATGCATGGAGTATTGTTGCCACATTTGGCTGGTTGCATCTACAGCTAGTCTTTCCCTCTTTTTTGGGGGTCCAAAAGAAATCCAATAGACTCCACTTTGTCAACTAAGCTCCTACCCCTGTCCCATCGCCGCAATGTAGCATCTCTGTGCCTGTTTTACAATCATTTTAATAGAATGAGCTCTGATGAACTCGTTGCGCTTGTGACACCTCGACGTACATATTCCCGACAAACCCGCTAAGAAAAAAATCTCTCCCCTGAACTGTTGAAGTCCTTAAATGGCAGAAATCTTTTTACTCTAATAGTTTCTTCCCTCGAATAACCAGACTCTGGAATTCTCTTCCAGCTACCCGCTTAGCTGACTGTACTGATATTCAGACGTTTAAATGTGACGTAAACTAACATTTTGTTAATCCGTCTTGGGCGTTCAAGTGGCAATATGCTTTGCTTAGGGTGAAGGTGAGTCAAAACAGTAAGAGGAAATCGATTATAATGGTTGTTTTTATTTTGTTATTTCATTATTTTCGTATGTAGTTTTGCGATTAACTTAAATAGATGAATTATTGTTTGGTTTTATCATAAGTATTTCTAGAAATGTCATAAGGTGATATTCTCTGTTTCATAGGTAAAGCTTGCGTATAGTTTGATCGTGTCAAATTTGTTTTTAATATTCTCTGTGTTGCGTCACAGGAAGAAAGGTCGTTAATATATTAATATATCTCAATTATGCTGTATTTAGAGAAAATCTAAGCTTAAAAGGGCCAGATTCTATGAAGTCTAAGATACGCAATCTTAGACAGCACAAAGAAAATTACACATTGTGATCTTAAATGTAAAGGTAAATAAAAACAATAGAACAAACCACTCACAAGCAAATCACATCTGTTTCAACCGTGATAAGATAGATAAATTAGTTTGTGGATTTGTTATTTTCATGTGATATATTTTTTTGCTTATGAAAAGAGGTTATAAAAAAAACAAATTGGGCAGTGAACCGACGGATCTTGACAGTTGACAATTAGGAGAAACATTGAGAGTTGTATGTTGAGTTATGAGGTTAAGTTAGTACGAATTGCGGAGTTGATGTAGAGGAGTTCAGACAGATTAGATATGATATGAACATATAATATTCATCGGAAATTGAAATGATTCTTTAAATTTGGATTATTTGAATTATGCAGACTATTGCTCTAGTCGTGATCGTTATCGTTACACTCACAATAATTCAAGATAAAGATAATTATTTTCTTTATTCCATGGAGTTTCAAATATTTGACTTCTTCATCAGAGTAAAACCAACAGAAAAATACTTTTATAGGCACTTGCTATAACATGTCTAACAATATATATGCATATATATTTATATATATATGCACACACACACACATATATATATGTATTCATATATGTATATATATGTGTGTGTGTGTGTGTGTCTGTATGTCTGTGTGTGTGTCTGTCTGCTATGTTATTTATATTGATATTCAAAGTCGATTCATACACACCATTGTACTGGAAGACTCCGTTGATTGTCTACCATTTTGTTGCTGAAACCATATTTATACACGAAAATTTAATGGCTTCATCAAATTTAAGATATGTCCAAACATGTTAAACACTTTTGTAATCCTCGAAATAAAAATAATATGATGGGATTGGTCCAGAAGCATATGAAGATCGTAGCAGGATTTCCCAATAACATTTGTTCTAGAACATCAGTGATGCTCTGTAAAGACGAGAATTTGTCTGATTGGGAATGGCTTTTTTATTGACTGAAGAGGGTCGATATTGGGTTTTTTAATTCAATTTTCACCCCAAACAAGGCACAGTGCCACTTTGAAGCAGGGGGCTACTATTAGGGACTTAATTAGCGGGGTCATTATGAAGGGAGATGAGTAGAAAGATGTTTGTTAACATTATACTTGAACTTCTGCATATCAGCACAGTTGGGAAAGCAGAATCCCGGAAGGGAGTTCCAAAGACCCGCAGTTCTGGGGAAGAAACTATTGGAGAAGAAGGCTTGCTTGCACCTAGGGATCTCTACTGTAAAGGGATGAGACTTAGTAGGTTGTCGGGTTTGTCGGGGGTAGTTACGTCGGGGAGGTACAAGTGTTTGCAGTTCGTCAGAGCATTCACCATTGAAGTATTTGTAGAACAGGCAGAGGGATGCAACATCTCGTCGATGGGACAGAGGCTGAAGCCTAGATGACAGTTCACGACCTATCAGGTTGGCGACTCTCTTTTGAACCCTGTCCAGGAGCGAGAGACAAGCACCTGATGCACCAGCCCATATGTGACAACAGTACTCCATACATGGGCGAATGGTTGCCTTATAGAGGTATAGGATACTGCCAGGCCTAAGTAGTTTTCTAGCACGGTAGAGGGAGCCAACCTTCTTTGCAGCAGCCTTGGCAATGCTCTAAATGTATCTATTCCAGTTCATATTCCCTGTAAACGTTAGGCCGAGGAGTTTAAAAGATGTACTTTCAGGCAATGTGTTCTTGGCCATTGCTATTGGTGGTAGAGAAGGTTTCTTGTAGTTATTGAAGGAAACAAGCTTAGTCTTAGCAGCATTGAATGTGACCATCCATTTTTGTCCCCATTCCACTACAGATTGGAGTCATCCTCTAGTGTTTCTGCCATTTTCTTGGATATGTATTCATTTGTTTCCCCCTCATATTTGTTATAGAGAGTGGTATCATCGGCAAATATACCCATCTCCGAAACAATTTTATCAAGGAGGTCAATTATGAATATCAGAAATAATAAAGTTCCAAGGATAGACCCCTGAGGTACTCCCGCATTTATATTATATTGTTTAGATGTACGACCGTTGAGCACGACTTGGATTTTTCTCTTACTTAAGAAGGATTTAATTACATTATGAATTCTTCCAGTGATTCCATATGATCTAATTTTCCACAGAAGACCGTCGTGCCATACTCTGTCAAAAGCCTTAGATATATCAAGGGCCACCGCTCTACCCTCCCCTGTTTTGTCCAATGAACGGTATATACGTTCAGAAACTACAGTTAAGATATCTGCTGTTGAACGGGCTTGCCTGAATCCATATTGTTTGTCAGTCAGGAGTTTAGCAGCTGTTAGGTGCTGGACTAGGGCTTGATTAACTAAGGACTCAAATATTTTGGCGAAAAGCGGGAGGAGGCTAATGGGGCGATAATTTAGTGGGTCAGTTCTTTCACCAGAATTCTTGAAGACTGGTACCACAGAGGCGGTTTACATGTATGAGAAGATTACTGGAGTATTTGAATGATGCTTAAAAATCAAAAACAAAAATTTGTAAAGTAATCATGCATAAATATATTACAGTGGTTTAAAATGTCCCTTCTACAAAAAAAAAACCTAAAAAAAAAAGAAGACATTTTTGGAACAGGAGGTGAAAAGCAGATGAGCAACGAGCGGCGCTGATCATTACACTGACTCTTCTTTTAAGTTTGACAGCCAATGTAAAACTCTATGTAAAAGGAAGCTAGAATATAAAATATACCACAGCACTAAGAACATGTACGGAAGAAACAGAAGTCCCTGACGAAACATGGAGAGTACTGAGCAAAGCAACTTTACAAGTCATATACTAAAAACCAAGCTAATCAACCAGATCGCTGCTAACAAATAAAAATTAAACAAAAGCAAGATCTCAACTTCAGGAAATGAATAATATCTAGTGAATTCAAAAGCGTCTTGATACGTATATATATATATATATATATATATATATATATATATATATATATATATATATGTATATATATATAAATATATATATATAAAAGTGAAAGTGTCTGTGTGTGTGGGTGTGTGGATGTCTCTGTTGTGTGTCTGTGTATATTTCCCTACGCAATAACTCTGTCAATTTTTAGTCTACACACTCGAAATTTGGTATACAGAGTACTGAGATTTGGGAAAATCGATGTGATCGGTTTTTGGCCAGAAATTTGGCGATTAAGGTGTCAATTTCAACGATTTGACCTTTGAGAACTCTACAAAACTCCTCCGACAATTTTGGGTCTACGCACTTGAAATTTTAGATATTGGTTCCTTGGACATGGATCTAACTTAATAACTTGATTTGAGTCTAAAACAATAAATTTTAAGGGGTTATAACAGGTGAAAATTTTAAAAATTGACCTCTGCGGTCTCTTCCAAATTACTCTGGCAATTCTGGTCTAAATATTTGAAATTTTACATAAATGTTATTCAGAGATAGGGCAAGATTTTTATCAGTTTGGGTCGAAAACCTTTAGTTACCAATATATAAATGTACGTATGTATGTCTGTTTGCATGTCTGTCTCAAACTTTCAATAGAGGCGACGGATTTTACCAAGATCAGTATCGTTTTAACGTTCGATCTTTCATACGACAAATATCGAAAAATTAGCTAAAAACATTATATCTGCACTTTAAATTAGGCACTTTTCTACAGGGGGGGGGTAACTTTTTCCGCCAATATTTTTGAAAGTTATCCTCTCCTTTAGATTGTCTAGCCTTAATTTAAAAAAAAAATGTCGCTTCCGGTGTGGCGGTTATCTTAACAGCATAAATGTTAGGTTTTACCCCGTTCTTTTCCTCCTTTCCGGTACGGGTTCGGGCCTGCCTTCCTACTACCACTTTTCTTTTTGCTCAACATACACATCCAAACACCCGGGCAATGCCGGGCTGAAATGCTAGTATATATATAACAATGGACGTGTCTGTGTGTGTGTGTGTATGTGTGTGTGTCTGTGTACATTTCTCTACGCAATAACTCTGTCAATATTTAGTCTACACACTCGAAATTTAATATACAGGGTACTGAGATTTGGGGAAATCTACGTGATCGGTTTTCGGTCAGAAATTTGGCTATTAAGGGGTCAAAGTTCAACGATTTGACCTTTGGGAACTCGAGCAAACTCCTCCGACAATTTTCGGTCTAAACACTTGAAATTTTAGATATAGGTTCCTTGGACATGGATCTAACTTAATAACTTGATTAGAGCCCAAAACAATACATGTTAAGGGGTCATAATAGGGGTCGAAGTTAAAAAAATTGACCTTTTTCTTTTTTTGCTCAGCATACACCTCAAAACACCCGGCCAACGCCGGGCACCCATGCTAGTATATATATATATATATATATATATATATATATATATATATATATATATATATATAACCTGACAAACTGAAGCTTGCCTCAAGGACACTATATATACAAATGTAGGCAAATTTTGCCATATTTTCTTGATTGGAAAATATAGGTTCTTTTTTACCAATTGAATAAAATTGTAGCCAAAGAATCGTATTATAATCTGCTAAAAGCCTGCAAATTTTATGTTGTTTTTTCCCATAGAACCAATGACATAAATATCTCAATATTCAGTTTGGCTATCGGTATAGACATATCTAGGAAAATGTGAGAAAACACTCAAAAGAGAAAATTACCGCATCCTAAAAACTTTTCAGATAACTTCTTTCAATTGAAAAGGAAACGTTTAAAAGAACAATGAAAAATATATGCTAATAAAAAAAATCAGTGAAGTAACCCATTTGAATACTGGTCATAATGGTACGAAGTAAACTTATTTGACTTCTATATTCATTTCTAATTTATACAAACAATGAAAGCCAATATTGTATTTTTTCTGTTCAAGTCTTTGCATGTATTTATGTTTGAATAAATGATTATTTTCATTTATCATGACTGCCTAATTCATGTACTAGACAAGAATTTATAAGCCCATTACATGAAATGAGCTAACCATTTGATCACTTCATAAAATGGGCAAATTCACAGTCGGGGTGCAATACACACACATACACACTCATACATACACACACACTCATATATATATATATATATATATATATATATATATATATATACATATATTGTAATCATCCTAGTTCAAATTGCATTTTATACCCGCAAGTTTTCTTTTCTTTTTTTTTGTACACAGTGGTCACCACTTATCAAGGCCGGGAAGCTACTCAGGTATAATGGTTATTCCAAGTACATTACGTTAGTGTGGAGATTTGATGAAGTGTTTAATTAAGGGGGCGGTTCATTAGGAATTTGTTAACGTTGGAATTGAACACATCCAAGTTGTAGTCAGGTGGGAAGCAGGCAGACGGAACAGAGTTCCACAGGCGTGCAGTTCTAAGAAAGAAGCTTTGTTCATGAAATCCACGTTTTGATTTACGCACAGATAAAGAGTGGGGGAAATATTTCAGAGTCTATTCGGCTAGACGGGTGTTTTTCGTGAAAGATTGGCGAGGGGGGACTAGAGATTGGAATTCAGACGAGCACCTGCCATGGAAATAACGATAAAACACGGATAGGCTCGCAACGTCTCTTCTGTGGGAGAGAGGTTGCAGGGTAGAGAAAAGGGCATCCCCCACTAAGCCACGAAGTCTATTTTGTACTCTGTCAAGCAGGATAGGCTGTTTTTAGCAGCTCCTGCCCAGATATGGCAACAGTATTCCATCCTTGGACGTACTTGGCTTTTATATAGATAGAGAATTGCATCAGTAGTGAGATATCTTCTGGAGCGGTAGAAGGATCCCACCATCTTTCCAGCGACCTTGGTAACAGACTTGATGTACGTGTTCCATTTCAGATCAGGAGTAAAGGTCAAACCCAGAAGCTTGTCAAAACACGGGGCCTCTCTCAGACGAGAGCCATCCATCACAATTGATGCCAGATGGGGATCAGAGCGTTGATGATATAAGGATAGGAGTTTGGTTTTAGATGCATTAAAAGTAACCAGCCACGTCTTCCTCCACTGAACCACGCGCTCGAGATCAAAGAAGAGAGAATCAGAGAGAACTTTGCCATTTACAGCCTTTGGTGTGTTGCCGTAGATGGTCGTGTCATCAGCATATATGTCAACGAATGATTTAAGTATGTGTTTAGGGAGGTCATTGATGTAGATCAGGAAGAGAGTTGGGCCCAGGATTGACCCCTGAGGGACTCCAGCATTAATACTGCAAGCCTCTGATTTTTGTCCATCGACCACTACTCTTATGAGCCTATCGGAGAGAAATGATTTAATGATTGAGAAAACATTTCCAGTTATACCGTAGCTGAAAATCTTGTGAAGTAGACCCTTATGCCATACCTTGTCTAAGGCTTTTGATATGTCAAGAGCAATTGCCCTAGAAAGGAAGCCTCGCTCAAGAGATTCACTAATCCTGTGAGATATAACCGTCAGCACATCTGCGGTAGATCTTGCAGAGCGGAAACCATATTGTGTGTCATTAAGAAGGTTGTTTTAGATTTTCACATCACTGTAAATACTCTATCATTATGGGTTTTAACAATTAAAAAAATTGTATTTCTCTATGGTTTACGATTAAACTATTAGTTTCGATTATCTAAAAATCCGATAAAGGTGCGTCCAGAAATTAACAGGGGTGCGATACGCGAAAAAAGTCGTCGAAAAGTTGGCGAAACGGTGCGTATTCTCCTCCGATGACCCGACATTATCTGTAGACAGGAATTTGTTACACCACAAGTGAAAACAAATCGATAAACTTAATCATATCTACAAAAGAGAGGTATGACTCCAAACGGTCCATTATTCTTTATTATCAAGAGACTTACAATGAGTTAATGAATCTAATTAAACTTTAACGCACGGCTTTATTATAAACAATTTAGAAATTATATCCTCTACTGTTTTCTTGAAATTTTTATTGACTTTATTATTTTTTGTAAAATTACTTTAAACTAGAACTGAAATACGAAGTGTAGATTAAAAACGTTTACCAATTACTGTGACTTACACACTTGAAGAAGGTCGCAGGTTACATGCACCAAAACATCATGTAAATAACAATGAAGATGAGAAAATTGTACGATTAATACAATCATACTTCATTTAAAGATTGAGAACTGCAACCTCTTACGGTTCTTACGTTCGGGCGCTTCGTGCAACTCTTTCCCCAAATCGAGGAGATCATGTGTATTGGGTGTTGCGCCTTCTAGAACAGAATCATGCCTCGTTCAAACACAAGACTGATGTGTAAACGTTCATCGAGTTTTTATTCTTCTGCAACCTAAATTCAATTGCATTGCATTTATTTTTTTAAGATCTATTCTATCTCGATTCTATCTAAAAAATATACTCCGATATAAATAACTGTAGGCATAACACAAAGTGACACAGTTCAGTAATTAATCAAACGGTGACATTATTGAAGAATTCGCCTGTCAAGATCCTACTATCGAAATTTATCTAGTAATGAATGTGTTTCTCTGTCTTTTTCTTTAATTTTGAAAAAAGAACCAAAAGAAAACTTTATCAACTTTCTTTAATGATTCTTGCTTATCAATTTTGAGGTATACGAGATGTCTTCAATAAGTTTCCAGTCGTTTTCGTACGGACACTTTTATTGAAACACATGAAACTCTAGTCACCTTCGAAGTAATCCCCTCCGGCTGCAAATCACCTGTTAAACCGCTCCTTCTGGAAGCCCCTTGTGTAAGTGTATCCCTTATCACAGCCTCTTGAATCTCCTCAATTGTCTCATAACGACAGCTTTTAAGATTTTCCTTGATCTTAAGGAATAATCAAAAGTCACAAAAAGCAAGATTTGGACTATAGGAAAGGTGAAGAACTGTCCTGATATACATCTTGGTCAAATAGTCTGTGCCAAAGGTGGAGCATTTTTGGGAAAACTTTACGCAAATCTTATGTATCTACAGTTCCTCACAAATAATTGTGTACAATTCCCAAACTGACATCAAACTGTCTCTATAAACACACGGCGGTCCTTATCCATGAAATTCTCTCTGGTGCTCTGACTTCCTTACTTCTCTTACACCTGCTCCCGACTGTCCTTAGAAATAAAAAAAAATCACTTTTTGAAAAAAATATCGTTGCATATTTTTTAGAAATATTTTTACGCGTTTAATATAATGACCGCGACTGATGAGCTGTGAAACAGCGAAACAGTACTCTATGTGGATGACTATATATATATATATATATATATATATATATATATTTGTATTTCAGAACGAAAATGCAAAAATTAAAATGTAAAATGACTTTACTTTTCACATGCTTACTTTGTAAAAGTAAAAAATAAAAATCAATTTTTTAAATTTTCCCTCCTTTTTTATACATTTTTTCTTTGACAAAATTTAAAAAATGGCTTCCTTTTTTGCAATATCAAATTTTAAGTTTGAAATAACTCCTGTTTTATTTGACATATTTGAATATATAAATATTTTTTGAACAGAATTAAATAAAACTTTTGAAACTAAACATGGCTTACAATTCAAGACATGTGCTATTTATTTGAAGCTGAAATCATAACAACTGTTCTGTCATCTCATATGATGTATCGCAATAATATATTGGATTTTCCAGAGTCTGCGGCAATTATGATGTCCTGTACGAAAATGTCTGAAACCTTATAGAGGATATTTCATAACACACCTACATATCTTCCTGACAATGCCGGCCCTGTCGGTGGGGCATTAGAATACACTGACTGCCCCCCTGCAGAGGATAAAAGTCCCTCAATGGGGTCCTGGATATGACCTTAACCTATACCCAGTGGTGAGGCCCCAGCTTGTGGGCTTTGGGGAGTGTGCAGCCACCCTTTAATTACCATTGCTCCCATGTCCACTCTGATCCGGAGTGGTAGTACCTGTTAGGGTTCCAACTGCTGCTGGAAAACCGCCTCTGTGGTACCAGTCTTCAAGAATTCTGGTGAAAGAACTGACCCACTAAATTATCGCCCCATTAGCCTCCTCCCGCTTTTCGCCAAAATATTTGAGTCCTTAGTTAATAAAGCCCTAGTCCAGCACCTAACAGCTGCTAAACTCTTGACTGACAAACAATATGGATTCAGGCAAGCCCGTTCAACAGCAGATATCTTAACTGTAGTTTCTGAACGTATATACCGTTCATTGGATAAAACAGGGGAGGGTAGAGCGGTGGCCCTTGATATATCTAAGGCTTTTGACAGGGTATGGCACGATGGTCTTCTAAGGAAAATTAGATCATATGGAATCACTGGAAGAATTCATAACGTAATTAAATCCTTCTTAAGTAATAGAAAAATCAAAGTTGTCCTCGACGGACGTACATCCAAACAATATGACATAAATGCGGGAGTGCCTCAGGGGTCTATCCTTGGACCTCTATTGTTCCTGATATTCATAAACGACCTCCCTGATAATATTGTTTCGGAGATGGGTATATTTGCCGATGACGCCACTCTCTATAACAGATATGAGGGGAAAACAAATGAACACATATCCAAGAAAATGGCAGAAACACTAGAGGATGACCTCCAATCCGTAGTGGAATGGGGACAAAAATGGTTGGTCTCATTCAATGCTGCTAAGACTAAGCTTGTTTCCTTCAATAACTACAAGAAACCTTCTCTGCCACCAATAGCAATGGCCAAGAACACATTACCTGAAAGTACATCTTTTAAACTCCTCGGCCTAACGTTTACAGGGAATATGAACTGGAATAGATACATTGAGAGCATTGCCAAGGCTGCTGCAAGGAAGGTTGGCTCCCTCTACCGTGCTAGAAAACTACTTAGGCCTGGCAGTATCCTATACCTCTATAAGGCAACCATTCGCCCATGTATGGAGTACTGTTGTCACATCTGGGCTGGTGCATCTGCTGCTTGTCTCTCGCTCCTGGACAGGGTTCAAAAAAGAGTCGTAAACCTGATAGGTCCTGAACTGTCATCTGGGCTTCAACCTCTGTCCCATCGACGAGATGTTGCATCCCTCTACCTGTTCTACAAATACTTTAATGGTGAATGTTCTGACGAACTGCAAACACTTGTACCTCCCCGACGTAACTACCCCCGACAAACCCGACAAGCTACTAAGTCTCATCCATTTACAGTAGAGATCCCTAGGTGCAAGAAAGCCTTCTTCTCCAATAGTTTCTTCCCCAGAACTGCGGGTCTTTGGAACTCCCTTCCGGGATTCTGCTTTCCCAACTGTGCTGATATGCAGAAGTTCAAGTATAATGTTAACAAACATCTTTCTACTCATCTCCCTTCATAATGACCCCGCTAATTAAGTCCCTAATAGTAGCCCCCTGCTTCAAAGTGGCACTGTGCCTTGTTTGGGGTGAAAATTGAATAAAAAAAAACAAACAAAAAAACTATGGGTTAAATAGAAACCGACTTGAAAACAACAAATATATTCTATTAAAAATTTTTCTTCAAAATCTTTGGATTTGGCATTAAATAACCCGAAAAGGGTAGATGTGCCGTAAAACAAAAACAACCAACAAACCAATCCTGACAATTCCAGCAACTGTTCTGAGAATTATGCAGAAGCTCTAAAAATTTTGGATCTCGAATTTTGTACTGGATCACACTCCATTTATGACCTGCAATTTGAAGTAAGGCAACGCAACATGTTTTACACGTGATGCCATGAATGCCCTGACGCCATGTCACTGAGTACACGAGTATCTTGCGTTTACTTTGTTACGAGGATCTCTTTAACTATACTTTTGTTAATAACATAGATATCTTTGAAAATTCAAGATTGATCACGTAATAGGATAAGTTTGCAATGGATATCGAGGGTATGGAGCACGTAAAGCTGTAAGAGGATATTGAAGAATAACAGAACATTATACTAAAATACAGGATGTAAAGTTATCTCATAATTAAACTTAAATTGTTAAACGGACACACAAAGTTAATAGAATTGTTTTAGACAGTTCATGCATAATGATCTTTAAGTTCAATTGACATAAGGATTTTTACTGAGAAAATGATACGTTTTTTAGTCTTATCCATAATTGTATTGAAACTTAGGGAGAACAAATTTGCACCATAGCCACATGGACACTATGTAGGAGTTGAACGGCAGGATTCTATTCGCATTGCATTTATGTTGACATGAGTTGGAATAGATATATTGCGGGCATTGCCAAGGCTGTTGTCAATGAGGTGGTTCTTCTTAGAAAGGTTTTTAAATAGAGTTGCCAACCTAATAGGTCCCATACTATCATCCGGGCTTCAATCGCTGTCCCATCGACGAAATGTTTCATCCCTTTGCCTTTTTTGCAAGAACTTTAATTATAGGTGCTCCTACCTCATCGACGTAAATACCTGAAAAGCAGCAACATCCCACATCTACACAGTAGAAATCCATAGATGTAAAAAAATTCTTCTACTCCAATAATTTCTTCCACAGGCCTGCTAGACTTTGGAATTTCCTTCCGGTTTTCGGGTTTCTGCTTCTCTGACTGTACTGACATTCTAGGGTTATAATCAGGATTCGGTTCTGGGGTTCGGGAAGGAGTGAGTCACTCTCTCGGCAACAGCATGTTTCTGCCCTCTTCTTTTCCAATCGACCACACCTGGCCTCTCGCCACCAATGTCACACCGCACAATCTGAACGTCAGCAACACAAAATTCTTTTCAAGAGAAGATGATCACAACTCTTTTCTCTCTACCCTCCGAGGGAATTTTTACCAGCTTTTATATCCTCCTATCTAGAAAAAAAGGAAGAGACAGGAAAAATAGCTACTCCCATCATGTCCTGCCTTCCCAAGATACCATTCACGTATACAAATGCGTTGGTCATATTTTCCTTCTTCTTTCCCAAAGAGCGATGCAGATACGCCCGGTACATTTCTTTTTTTTTCTTCTTTTCTAACCATATACCCCACAGACATCCAGAAGTTCAAATGTAATTTAAACAGTGATCTTGCTGCACGATCACCTACATAGTACCTCTGCGACTTATGTCCTAGATAATAGTCTCCGACATGAAAGTGGTACTGTGCCTTATTCGATGTGAAAACACAAAAATGCCCCCAAAACAAAACAATTATGTTTGTTTGTACAGTCGAGGAAACAGGAGACGAGGAACACATTTCAAAGCCTAGCAGTCCAAAAGAAAATTATAATATCAAACGCTTTTCGGGATCGAGATACCTCTACAGTGAAGGGGTGCGATTTTACTGCTTGACAGATTAATCGGACTATTTAAGTTGAGGTGGCACAAGTGCTACGAGTTCTTCAGATCACATTACAAGTATATTGATGCAAAATTACGTCGATGCGACAGGGGCTAATGCATAGTTGATAGTACGGCAGTTATGAGATTGAAGATTCTTTTTATATCCTGCTTAAGAGAGAGATAGAGAGAGCGAGAGAGAAAGAGACAGAGAGAGAGAGAGAGAGAGAGAGAGAGAGAGAGAGAGAGACTAGAGGTGAATCTACCAACTCAAATATCATAACGCGCCACACAACCTAATGGTGGCTTTTTTTAAGATACAGTATACTGCCGGATCTGAGTATTTTTCCAGCAGGTTAGAAAGCGCTCACCTCTTTTATAACAGCATTGGCAATATCCTTTTTTTTTTTTACACAGTGATCACCACTTATCAAGGCCCGGAAGCAACTCAGGGATAAGGGTTATTGCAAGTACATTACGTTAGTGTGGAGATTTGATGAAGTGTTTACTTAAGGGGGCGGTTCATTAGGAATTTCCACAGGCGTGCAGTTCTAAGAAAGAAGCTTTGTTCATGGAATTCGCGTTTTGATTTAGGCACAGATATAGAGTGGGGGAAATTTTTCAGAGTGGATTCAGCTAGACGGGTGTTTTTCGTGAAAGATTGGCGAGGGGGGACCAGAGATTGGAATTCAGACGAGCACCTGCCATGGAAATAACGATAAAACAAGGATAGGCTCACAACGTCTCTTCTGTGGGAGAGAGGTTGCAGGGTAGAGAAAAGGGCATTCCCCACTAAGCCACGAAGTCTATTTTGTACTCTGTCAAGGCAAGATAGGCTGTTTTTAGCAGCTCCTGCCCAGATATGGCAACAGTATTCCATCCTTGGACGTACTTGGCTTTTATATAGATAGATAATTGCATCAGTAGTGAGATATCTTCTGGAGCGGTAGAATGATCCCACCATCTTTCCAGCGACCTTGGCAACAGACTTGATGTACGTGTTCCATTTCAGATCAGTTTCTTTGTTTCAATTCGTGTTGCCTGTGAATGTTTAACCAAAACGTTTCAAACGAAAGGCTCTTAGGTAACGTATTATTATTCATGTCAATCGGTGCTTGAGAAGGATACAGGAAAAAAGCGAATTTTGAAGATTAGCAAGTGTAACTTGTCTTTGTGTATATATTGTATACATTTTGTAGAATAAATAGTGTATTGTATTTCTTATATATGGCGATTGTGTCGTGTTGTGTGTTTTCTTGTGTCTACCATAAATGTCTCCGGTAAACAACGAAGCGGCCTGGAGGACGAAGGAAGATTCCAATCAGAATGTCACCAGAGTGAAGAGGTTATCTTGAGGGAATGGGGAAGCCACACACCCGTATCCAACATCTCAGGTATGCTTTTCTTCTTGACACAGACCCTAATGATTGGTCCATCTTCACATCTTTACATATTCATGGGACCGTTTCTAAGACATTTACTGTAACACGTGACGCTGGTCGCACGCCAGTGACCGGCTGATAGTGTTATAAATGTTGCCTTTAGACGAAAGATTGGCTCTTAAAAATAGTCCACGGCATAACCAAAAATAATAGCCACCCACACCTAGACCCGTTTTGTTGACGTTTCCATATCCTTATCTGTGGATATCGTTTATTCCTGGGTAGGTGGTTGCGTTCCCAGAGCTTTTCCCAACCAAGCAACTCTTCCATAATTACAATTCATTCTCATATTCTAATGGAGTTCATTGTCTAAAGTTTACTTTTATAAAAAATGATTTACATGGGTAGTATCAGGCGTTTTCACGTGAGGAATCTAAACTAACTGGAAGCTATGCGGATGTGAGGAATTTGTACAGTAAAAATACGTTTTTTTATTGTTTGTTGATCGCTTACTGGCAAAAACGTTCATGTGAAAACGTTTGCGTTTAGGTAAGCAGCAATGGCTATTCTCTCGTTGAACGATTGAAACGCAACACTAAACTCAAGGATGAATACCGTCTTATATTGCATTACTTTGACAGGTTTAACCGACATAAGTCCAGTTCAAACAGACAGAAGTATATAGAAGCCAGAAGTAACTGTAAGAAAAAAATAGCGACAACTAAGAGAGAATTGGCTGAAACCACTAAAAAACGCATCGAAGCACAGAAATTAGGAACTCGTGACTTATGGAAAATCTACAACAGTGTAGTAAATAATGGACCATCAACTATTCCCCCACTATCCAACAATCATGAGCTTGTTTGCTCAGCAACCGAGAAGGATAACATGCTTGCCAGTCGGTTTGTCTCAAACTTCATACTGAACCCTTCTAACTACTCTCTCCCTGACTTTCCTTTGTGGACAGACACCACACTAGACGATCGAAAATCACCCCATTCTCAGGTGCATGCTATCATAAAAAATGTTGACATTTCAAAAGCATGTGAACCCGATCTCATCCCAGCTGTGCTATTAAGAAAATGCTCCGCCGAAGTAGCCCCAGTTCCCTCCAAACTTTACAACAAATGCATTAAATAATCTTGCTTTCCTGCCTGCTGGAAAACTGCTTCTGTGGTACCAGTTTTCAAGAATTCTGGCGAAAAAACCGACCCAATAAATTACCGCTTACTTAAAATCGAGACAATCTTGGAGAAATTGATGCGAAAAGAGGGATTTTTCAGGGGCATTGTTGCTGCTTGTTTGGAGTATGGCATCCTTTTCTTTTATATTACGAAAGGTAAACGTGTGTGAGAAAAGGAGTAACGGGTAAGCCATTTATTATTTATGGATGAATTCAAGAATAATATTCTTGTGAGGTTTTCAAATGTATATACATTTATATTGCATGTATAAGATTAACTCCTAAACTTATTTTTAGTGTATTCACGCTAAACAAGGCATATTGCCATTGAAACTTAAGGAACTACTGTGATAGGATTTAATTATTTTGAGAGGAAATCCAAGTAGGTAGCACGGTGTTTATTGATATTACATTTAAATTTATGCACACTGGAACAATCGTGGAAATAGGGAGCAGTCCTCTACAGTAATACCGGTTGGTTTACGTTGAGGATATACAAGTTAACTTACTTTGTCAGAGTATATTCCGTGAAAATACATGTAAAACAAATTTAGCGTGTTTGGCAAACAGTGCACAACTTATTAGGTTAGGAACTCTTTTTGCACCATCTCCAAGGCGGGTAGTTGTTGAGATACAAGACCAAATGCATAAAAAGGCGAATGGTCGTTTTATAATGATGTAGGATACTGGCATATTCGAAAAACGTTTTTTTTTCAGCCCGAAGATGTAGACTACTTTCGTGAAAGCAGATTTGGCAGTGTCCTATATATTTAGGGAAATTTCGTTAGGTTTTTGGTACACAAAACGCTTTTTGGTAATAAAATGAGTTGATCCTGCGAATGTTGTAAAGAGGGAAACCAGATCAGAGATCAGCCGAACACCTTCTATGATAAGAAATCTACATGGCACTTGGGTAAATATAAAGGAACAAAAAAAAGAGTTCTCTAATAAGTGTCCCTTGTAAAAATTACCCAGAATATTCACCTCACTAGAAACAAAGGTAAAGAAGTGCCCCTATATAAGCTTTAACCCTTTACCGTTAAATTGTATTTTCAAGTCGCCTTTCAAAGAATATTATTTCTTAATCCTATGGTTTATCAGCCCACCTGGTCTTCAAAGTACAGATTTATGCATGGTTCAATACGTAAATGAAAATTCATGTTTACACGTCAGTTGCACGCTAACTTCCGTCACGTGAAGGTTTCATGATGAAAGAAAATTTATTGCATGAAAAATTCTGGCGATAAAAGCTTACATAAGATTAATAAACTATGGCACTTATCAATCTGCTATACCGGCCTTCCTTGAACAGAGATATTTGCATCGATTATCACTATAAATAGCGCTAGTAATTCCAACACCGGTGAGAGAGATGGGACCGCACTTCAACTGCTAGCCGAGTGCGCAGCAGATACACATGCTTTCCTATCTCTGTACAATATTGTTTATACACGTGTTCCTTAACCGAACATCGACTTGATTATTCTTATTTTTACTGTTGTTCCACGACATAACACAATCCCAATAAAAAAAAATGTATGATCTTTAATAATTCTGCTTCTAGATATTTCTTACTATCTATATTATATACTCACAATGAAGATAATAAAACCTTTTGAAATTCGTTTCTAGACATGGAGTAAAACTAATTAGTCAAATTTCAATCAAAAACAAGTTTCTCCCTAATTATGAACGTAACTCATCCCTTACAAGATTTTTGGAAACAGGGGATTAATAATTTGTATTACTTGTATTATTAGGAGTATTCATATCTTTAGTTTTATTCTCACAGCGTTTAGACCGATGGACTCTCCGACATTTTTTAGGTTCATCTTGTTGAACTCGGATATCTTTCTATCGAACTAGGCTACCTGCACAGAGTATTAAACGGACCATACTTTTGTTCCCTTAGTGATGATACGGCAGAAGGTGCACTCAGGATTGAATGTGAACTTTCAGAAGATTATAAGCATGCGTTGTTGTAGACCCGTTCAATTAACATACAGACTTTCGAGTTCAGCAGAAAGATTATCGATCTTGACAAAGTACACCTTAATGTCGTGGAACAACAGTGAAAATAAGAACAATCAAGTCGAGGTTCGGTTCAGGAACACGTTTATTAACAATATTGTACAAAGATAGGAAAGTACTCGGCTAGCAGTTCAAGTGCAGTCGCAACTCTCTCACCGGTGTTAGAATTACTAGCGCTATTTATAGTGCTAACCGGTGTAAATTCCTCTGTTCAAGGAAGGCCGGTATAACAGATTGATAAGTGGCATAGTTTATTAATCTTATGTAAGCTTTTACCGCCAGAATTTTTCATGCAATAAATTTTTTTTTCATCATGAAACCCTCACGTGACGGAAGTTAGCATGCAACTGACGTGTAAACATGAATTTTCATTTACGTGTTGAACCATGCATAAATCTGTACTTTGAAAACCAGGTGGGCTGACAAACCATAGGATTAAGAAATATTTTTTTTTGAAAGGCGACATGAAAATACAATTTAACGGTAAAGGGTTAAAGCTTATATAGGGGTACTTCCTTACCTTGTTTACATCGGCCGAAACGTTGCAAGAATACTACTCAAGCTGAGAACAGCAGTCCAAATTATGCAGTTAATAATAATCGACATCTACTAGTGCATATAGTTTTACGGCAACTAAATTAGATCTGCAATTATGAATTAGTTCTATCCTGCGGTTGTGCAGTAAGCTTTCGCACTGACCGCACTTTCCGGGTTCAATCGAGCGGCTGCTTTTCTGATGTATGAAGTGCTACATGTGCTGCACCACAGAGGTCAGTCATCGGATCTTTGTTGTTTCTCTTCTTCGTAAATTACTTGCCCGAAGTGATTTCTTAGCTGTCCCTCGTATTTGCCGATGAAGTAAAAATTCTGGCTTCATCCTAAGCGACTAGGAAGACCTCCGGCGTTGCCGCCATGAAGTCTGGAGATCGTCACTGAACTGAAACCGGAGTGCAAAGTGCAGCCACATGGCAGTGGGTCGGCATCCCATAACTTCTCCATTCCTCCATGGCTCCCAACCAGGTAATTGGTTGTTGGAGTCTGTCAGTCAGATCAAGGATTTTGAAGTGATTGAGCATCCACATATTCACCGTCTGAACACTGCATCAGCGCTGCTAACAAAGCCAGGGGTGTCCTGTTCCTCACATGCCAATCTTTTGGTCGTCTCCACCCTCAACCTTCTTTCTCTTCTACACCTCCTTGGTACGAGCAATTCTTGAAAACAGTATTGAGGGCACATCCCTCTATTATGTGAATGACGTCCAGCGTTTAGAAGGGGTTCAGCACCTAGCGACGAGAATGGTGACTGGCTTCATAGGTCTATTTTATGAGCAACTTTTACAGACTATTAATCTTTTTCCCTTGAGCGCAGGAGGCTTCAAGGCGACCTCATCCTCGCCTACATCTTTTATGGACATTGCGACTTGGACCCGGAACCTGTTCTTCACCCCTGCCTCGGATCGCGGGTTTCGTGGGCACACAAAAAAAAGTCTACCTTCGCCGGGTCCGGAGACTTCGATGCCAAGCAGCGTCCTCGGTTCGTGCGGCATCTCCGTAGAATCAGATACTGATGAGGTCGTAAGCCAGCCTACAGGGCTTCGGCGGCCTTGTGCATACACTTGTTGAAATTACACGGTTTTCCCCTGCATAGTTTCTCTTTGTACGAATCCCCCTAAATTCTCACTTCCATTGTAAATTGCAATCGCTGGTGTGTTTATCTTTTTTCTAATTAATGAATGAATAGCTTATCATCCATATTGGACAATTATCTTCCATTTATACATCTCTTTAGAAATATACGGACATCGCCCTCCGCCCCACACTCTATCTTTCTCTTCCTTTTCTGTCTCTGACAATTGGTTAACTGAAAGTATAGACAATAGATGCATACTTTAAACTCATGAAATCTAAACATCTTCTAACCAAAACGACCAACCAGTTTACGATTTCATTTGAAAGTTTTTCATGCTTAATCTTTTAGAATTAAGCGTCTGTCACACACACACACACACACACACACACACACACACACACACACACACACACACACACACACATGTATATATATGCATACATATATGTATGTATGTATCACTTATTACCATTGTTAAGTCTATTTGAGTTATATATACATAAAATTACAAATGCTACCCCCATCTCTACATTTGTGAGAAATGTCGAAACACATTTCACTTTACCTAATGTGCAACCAATTATTGCGAAAATTATCCTTTTATCATAATTATCAGCAGTAGTAGTTGTATTATATTATTATTTTTGTATTAGACATTAATTATTTAGAAAAAGTTAAACTATATTCTTTATTCGTCTGACTCGAACCAAATTTATATTAATAAGAAAACACAAAAAGTTTGTTGTTTTCGAAGTAATTCAACCTTACAATATAACGAGGAACTCGTATTTTGTCAAAGAATGACAAAGTTGACCACACAAAACTCCACAGCCGGCAATATTTACCTTTAGTAGAAACTAAAACTTCAGATAGATGTGGAATTTCATCTCTTAAAAAAGAGGTGAGGTGTGATTATGCAAACAAGATCAGGGAAAAGATATTTTGGATTGAACTGAAGTAATCTTAGCCTTCAATCCAATGATCTCATTTAACTTCTTAAAAATATTTATTGTACCTTTTCCTCAAATATTTAAAGAGCTTTTTTATGGTTACATCATTTTAGAAAACATTTGAATAACACTGCCATTATTAATTGTTGATCTTTTTAAATAATTTAACAATGTATTATAAAAGAAAAGAAAAACTTGACAACGAAAGGAAACTAACATTCACTTCTAAAATATTTTTCGTTTATTCTTTTTTTTCTCTAATTCTATGTTGAAAACTATAAATTAGACAAAAAAGGGTAAATAAAGGGTGAGGTAAAAAAAAAGATAATTTATCAAACGTCTTTCGGCCGAGACATTTTAAAATGAACGTCGACAACATCGTTTTAAAACGTGGTTAAAAGACCATACATTTCTAGCGGAGGTAGTAAAAATTAGTATGTGGGAAAGGAGGAATTAAAAAAAAACTCACCGAACATCCATAAGCTACAAATTATGCTCTTTTCGCTAACACAGAGACGGTTGGCGCAAATTAATAGACACCGCCTCGAGATTTTTTAAGTGAATTTTCGAGCCTGCTCTGTGTAAGATAAAGTTTTATCTTTGTATCCTCCAGTATTATATTTATTGTTATTATTGTTCTTTGTTATTAGGATTCTTGTTAAAAGTGATGCTTAGAGAGAGAGAGAGAGAGAGAGAGAGAGAGAGAGAGAGAGAGAGAGAGAGAGAGAGAGAGAGAGAGTCTTTTATTAAGAGGGGTGCTGTTGTAAGAGAGATTGTTCGTGTTATGACGCGATTCATATGTATTAAATGTTTATACTTAGAAGTGTAATAGAAGCTCTTTGAGTGAGGAAACAGTGTTGAGACAGTCTTAGTGTTCATATTGTGTATGTAAGATATGTATGTAAAGGCATTTTAAAACACATGATATATATAAGACATATATAACAATTTTCACTTTACCTTTTGGTAGAATTACAACACAAAGACGACGTTTATAAAAACACATGATGGGTTTATTTCTTCTCCCGACCGGTCGTGGTTTTCATCATCAAGAATTCAAAGCTTCACATATTAAGTTTCAAAAGTAACCGTCTCGCTTCTAGACGTTCGAATCCCAACTGCAGACTATCGTCTGTCGTCCTCAAACTCTCTCCCAGTTCCCCCCCCCCCAGTTTCTCTCAAGTTTCTAACTATATCTAGAACTTCCCATTTTCCATGACGTCATAAACATGTAAAAACACGTGTCTTCTTTCACGTGTTCTGGACATGCGTGTCCAAAACTTTTTCCTTTGTTTACAAAAGGAATTTTAACATATATTCCCAGTAACCTATATTTCCAATATGTTAAAAACATGTTTATTAAATTATCTTGTAGTTGCATTCTTCAATTGAATTTTTCATAACAGAATTGACAACGCACATTCTTTTCTTGAAACTATTTTATTTCTAAGCTAAACAATGGTTTGTTTTCACATTCCATTGCTAATTCTCTCTCGTAATCTATTTCTAAACCTAAATTACGAGGTTCGAATTTCGTTTATGCTATTTCATTTTCATTTTAACTAAATCTCTCTATTTTTATACTTATATGAAAAGGGGACAGCCCTTATCATGTAACACCAGTACAGATCTGCCACTGCAATAAATGTTCACTGATGACCGAATTATAAGCCTGTACATGTCCGGATGTTGGCCATTTTTGTATCTACGTATTCAAGAGGGGCCATGTTGGGAAATTCTAACCTCCACCCACTTAATGTGATGCCTAACGTAGTCAGCATTTCACCATATTATATTGAGTGGTAGGAATGCCATCCTTTTGAAAGGAGGGGAAAGCATTCCTTGCCTCAAACACCGTTCGAACCTTAGTTGCAAAAATAGCAACGTGAAACGGCTGTAGGAATTTTATGTGAAAACTAATGGCTTTTAACACTAATCCCTGGGAGCTTCACATATATTGGACATTTTTTAGGGTCCACAAAAATACCACCTTAAAACGCCTGGATTTTATTTTTTACACATTTTTCAATTGTGTGTAAAGGATAACCATTGGCCCAAAGGATCTCAGTTATGCGTTGGAGTTCCGCATCTAGTTTAGTACTAGAGCAGATCAATAGAGCCCAATGTACTAAGTTTTTAATAAGATTTAATTTTCTGATTTTAGGAGAGAACTAAACTACATTTAGTAAAAATGTCACCCACTTTCATAAATGTGGATGGCTTTTCAAATAAACTTACGATCGAATTCGTCCTGTGGGTTAACAATGTCCTAGGATGCAGGGTTTATGCAAAGTCCACAAGGAAAATGTTCCAATAAGACATATTCTTGTGATCATAAGTTCCGGCCAATTTTTTTCTTTTTCTTCTTCATTGTCGTCGCCGTGTCTAATTCCTTTCGGAGCCGGCAACATCTAATAACATCTGCTCTTCGTTTCTGTTGTATTTAGTTTTCTCCCATAATGAGAAATGTGACACAAGGATTGGAAAGTCGGATTGAAATATCATCGGCCCCAGATGAGAACTTCGTACATTGATTATATTACTTTTAAAGCCGCATAGAAAACGTCATTTGATGTGTTGTAATTCTAATGATATTGAATAATCACACAAACAGGTCATGTCTTTCATCATTTTGTTATAAGTTTAATGTTAAGCAGATTTAATGTTTAACCTATTTGGATACATTTTTATTATTTTTACTTAAATAAATTAGTGTAGAGCCGATTTATTACGAAAAATAACATTGTGGTCTCATTACAGCCAAAGTCGAGACTCGATATTTAATAAACATCATAAATAATTCGAAAATTCCATTCTTTAACGCTTATCCTCGAGTGGCCCCTGGGTCTTGATAAGCGGTGTTGCCAATGTAATATATATATATATATATATATATATATATATATATATATATATATATATATATACTGATCAACAAGTACTGCGTTTATTGGTTGCTTTTTTCAGCGATTATCGAGGCTCAACCATGACTTTTGAGATAACCATATTTTATTTCGTTCTTAAACGACAGGCTTTAGATTAATTTTATTTTTACGTATCAAAATAATAATTTAAAAAAAAACCACTTTAACATAAGTTAACACACAAAAAGTATATTTAAATAGGTGGATTAATACCCTACCTTGTTTTTGGTAACATTTATTTGTTGCATGTTAAATTATTTTCACACTTTTGTTTTCTTGCATATTCATATAAATAACCATTGTTTTTTACATAGTCCGGAAATTTCCTCGCTCATCTTAAAATAAATTTCTGCGCCAAACAATTACAATTATTTATGTTGTGACGGAACTAACCTATGTTACCGACTCATAGACTATTCCACACTCAACAAATACCGAAAGACAAAGCCGTAAGGTAGAAGCCGACACCCGGTACTTGTACTGGGCTGGTCACTGAAGTGCAGTGTCTGCTCAGATGCTGCACTCAAATTAATTGTCCTCAGTCAATGGAGAGGGAAATCCTTCTATACTAAGGCAATTTTATTTTTACAAACAGCTAGAGTGCCCCTTTTGAGGGGAGCTTGTTTTTCTCCCACATTAAAAATGACCTTGTGCCACATTTTGTTTTCGTGGGAAAAGCAAATAAATACCAAGTCGATATCCGGTAGACCCCTATCGGTCGTTCGTTGATTACTCTCTTTTTGTATGTTTTTGTAACCTTTTTCTGGCGTTCTGCTTTCCTCATATTTAACAGGGTTATTACAATTAGGTTATCGCGAAGGATAATAAAACATTTCTTATTTCGGTCATCGAAATTTTTACTTTGACTATTCATCCCCATTCATTAATGATAATTATAAAGCAATTTCAAAATAAATATATGAATTCAACTTAGGCCACCTATGTGATCTCATTACAGTCAGAGTCGATCAAGCGACAATAGCAGGTTCTACACTGTTTTAATATAAGATTTTTAGCGATTACCGAGATTTAAATCTGTATCTATCGAGACCACCATTTTTTTTATTTCGTTCGAAATGGAGAGGATTGAACACTGCATTTAGTTTGAATAAGAATACTAGTTGAACATAAGCGCAACCACAAAATATTTATTCAAATTCGTAGAATAACTTTTTGCTGTTTTTACATTTTAGATTGTCCATAATTTTACTCAAGCATCTTAGAATAAAAAAAAATGCGCCAAAAAATCACATTTTTCACCTTATAATGAGCGAAAATAGTTTCATAACGATTGTCCACTATATTTTGTTTCAATTTGTTTCACTTTCTTTTAATTGGAATACATTTTTTTTTTCAATTTCTTTTTCAATTTTTCCAATTTTTCTTCATTGCATTTTCTTCGCAATAATAGAAGTAATTTTTTCTATTCACAAAAATTGCCAATGCTTGAGTAAAAAAAAAAAAAAATCACGAAACTTTCGTTTGGCATCGCGCGGCCTTTTACATTAAATGCTTGGAAATTTCCGACGATAAAACTCTCCTTATTAATCATAATTTCCAATAAATTTTACTTCGGTCATCTATATGTTTTGTTTTGTACATATTACAGATTTTTTTTTTATTTCATAAAAGAAACGTTATTATTAATAATTAAGAAAATAACATCAAACTCTTAGCGGTGACCCAGGAGGAATCTTTACATGGCTTCCCGTGGTAACTTAGTCAACAATACATTGTGGTATGCATTGCACTGTAGAGAAACTGATGTTGATTTTATCAAAATATTTTCATATACAATGGCTTGATTGAAAATATTTTTATATACAATGGCTTTAATCAAAGTATTTTTTATATACTTTAATGAAAGGGTAAAATTCAAAAGTCAAGTATGATCATTCTCTTGGAGTCTAAGCAAAAATATTCATTATAAAAAATGTAATTTTATATGTCCAGCCTTTCGGCTTGTAAGGTAATACTTTTCACATGCATGTGTGATGTTAAGCTGTGTAAGGTGTAAACTTTGGTAAAAATCACCTGTTCCTCTTTCATCGGATTATTTCGATTATCGATTATTATAGACCGTAAATATTTGCAAATGAGAGATGACACTTTCAGATCAGGCATTCATGAGTTCAGCTATCAAAACAATGCAAAGTGCAATTACCTTTGATCTTTTCTGGCATGAATGAAAAATAGGCGGCATTACTTTTGGAACGATTCTCGTATATATATATATATATATATATATATATATATATATATATATATATATATATATATATATATATATATATATACCCCAGTGGACGTAACCTAAACACAGAGGCACACAGTATCGCAGTCAAAAACATCTAGACGAGTTCGACATAGCCTTCACAAAAACACCCATTATAATGTAACAAAGGACGGACAACAAGCAACACAATCATCACTACATTATTATCAGCATACAAGGGTGGGGAAATCACCATAATGATTACATAACAGAAATAAACACACAACTAGCAAAGAAAGAATTCTACAAATAACTTAAGACTGACCTCATTTTCGCATTTAAATCCGAACTTAGCAACCTAATTAGTAATCAAGAGCACAGCACTAGAACCACGATCGATAAATTAGTTCCACGTCAACCCAACCCAGCTGTCTTCTACACTATCCGAAAGCGACATACGCACATACCTTCCACTTGGAAACACAGTAAATACTGAGGTATAAATTAACGAAACCTCAGAAACATTCTGCGTAGATAAGGCCCTCAGAATAGTACCACCTGGCCGACCTATAATTTCGAGAATTGGAACACTCACAGAAAATATCTCGGGGTATATAGACACCATTTTTAGCATACTATTGTCAAACACCTCCAGATACCTTAAGAACAACACACACTACCTACAAATTTTACCATACCAAACAATGATAGGGACCATACCAAACAATGCAATTCTTGTGACTATGGATGTGTCCTCACTCTATTCCAACATCCCATATGAAGAAGGAATATCTGCTTGCAGGAACTTCTTACACAACTAAAATCCACAACACACAAATATTAATGACATATGCAACATTATACAATTCACCTTAACACACAAGAACTTTACATTTAAAAACCAACACTATCTACAAATAAAAGTCATAGCCATGGGAACAAAAATTGCTGCCAGCTATGCCAACATATACATGGATATATTTGAACAGAAATACATTCATACTTACCACCTAAAATCATTACACTATTATAGGTACATAAATAACACTTTCTTTATTTGGCCATACGGTGAAGAGATATTGAGGAATTCTATAAACACATCAATAGTTGTCACAACAGCATAAATTTCACCACACATACCCTATTTTTAGACGTCTTAATAAATATCACCAGCAATCACATCACCACATCACTTTACACCAAACCTGCCGACGGCTGTGGGTACCTTAATTTTAATAGTTGCCACCCTATCTTTACCAAAGAATCTATCATCTTCATTCAGTGCCTACGCGTCGAATTCTGATCAACCACTTCCTTAATAGAAAATGCCTTTTTAAAATAATAAAACTATCAATTAGTAAAGCAGATGATAAAAACAGGCTAAATCTACTTCTCAAAAATAACAAGTGTACAAACTACAACAACAACACTGACAAACTTCACTAACCCCTCAAACAGATATTCAAACACCTGCAACATTACGCCACCTGCAACATAATATACAACACACTTTCACTTAGTGCAAGAAGACAGCCCCCGAATCTACTCTTACAACTAACATCCACAAAAAATACACAACACTTTCGCACCTCAAGGAAACAAAACATGCAACAAACCCAGGTGCAAAGTATATAAAAACATAAATACCAATGATACGTTTTTTAAAAATCAATTTACACCCCAAAAACGGAACAGTCACTTTGAAGTAGGGGGCTACTATCGGGGACATAAGTTGCAGGGATATTATGAAGGGAGATGAGTAGCAAGATGTTTGTTCATATTACACTTGAACTTCTGCATGTCAGTACAGTTGGGAAAGAAGAATCCCGGAAGGGAGTTCCAAAGTTATGGGAAGACACTATTGGAGTAAAAGGCTTTCTTACAGGCTTTCTAAAAGTCTTCATACAAATAAATAAATTATTTATTATTTAGTTATATTTTTTATTTCTAGTATTTTTTGTTTTTACGTATCCTAAAGATTTTATTGACCAAACAACAAAGAATTGAAATCATATTGATGTCTGGAAGGAGGCGCAAGTTTGCTGTAGAATTTAACAGAAAAGATGGAACCAACATAACACACGATACTGTAGCAATAATGTTTGTGAAGTTCAAAAAATCTGGATCTATTCAAGATCAAAGAAGTAGATTACGTACAACAACGGATTAAAACGCAAAGCCCCCAAAAGTTTCATTAAGCCTGTTTTTTTTTTTTTAAATTGGGTTTAGTAAACCAATTATCACTCAAATTTTAAAAACAAGTAAGTGACATCCTTACAAATGACAAATGCTGCACCACATAAGTGAAGATGATCCAGATAGAAGACTGGAATTTTGTGAATGGGCAGTTGGAAAATTGAGTGATTATAAAAACTTAAAAAAAAAGAGTATGTTTACCGAGGAAACTAACTTTTACATCAATGGTGAGATTAATCGCAAAATATGCGTCATTGGAGTAAATCTGATAGGTCCTGAGCTGTCAGCTAAACTTCAGCCTCTGTCACATCGATGAAATGTAGCATCCCTCTGCCTGTTCTATAAGTATTTTAACGATGAATGCCCCGAGGAAGTTCAGCACTCGTACCCCCTCGACGTAAATACCCCTCGACAAACCCGACAAGTAGCTAAATCTCACCCCTTCACAGTAGAGTCTCAGTAGAGATCTCTAGATGCAATAGAGCCTTCTACTCCAGTAGTTTCTTCCCCAGAACAGCTAGACTTTGAAATTCCCTTCCGGGTCCCTGCTTCCTCGACTGTACTAACATGCAGAAGTTCAAGTGTAACGTGAATTGACATCTTGCTGCCCAACTTCCTACACAGTACCCCTGATGCTTATGTTCCTGATAGTAGCCCCCTACAACAAAGTTGCAATGTGCCTTGTTTGAGGTGAAAATGTAATAAAACAAAAAAAAAACATCATTTGATAAGTTCAACAAAAATGCAAGGTGCTGGTAAAGTTATGGTTTCAGCTTGAATTTGGGGCGACAAAATCATTGGACCAATTTTCATTGATGGAAATCTTTATGCAATAAGTATTTGAACATGTTACAAGAAATTTTTCCATCACTGTTAAGCGAAAATGGTAACCTTCGAACATATTTCCAACAAGATGGTGCTCCAGCTCATTATGATATTCAAGTGAAACAATACTTGAATCAAGTATTTTCAGATGCATTGATTGGTAGACGTGAGCCAATTGAATAGCCCCCTAGATCCAATGATAAAACCCTCTTGATTTCTATCTTTGAGGTCATTTGAAAGCTATGGTGTATCAAGAAAGTATAAGAGAAATAAACCATTTGAAAGACCGCATTATCAATTTATGTGCATAAATATTCCCAGATGTACTATTGTTAAACGTATGATGTGTGTTCACAACAATGGTGGTCACATAAAGTCAATCATTTGTGGTCATAATATCGAGTTTTGAAATCTAAGGAAATCATACCTACGTAATATTTCTTGTTATTCGAGTTTTCTTTCGCGAATATTGTGGCTTGGTAAACTATGCTTTTGTTTAGATATTTATTTTGAAGTGGGCAAAATGTGCGGTATCTACAGTTGCATTTATCTTGTTCGTTATTAGTATTTTTATTTCTAGTATGGTTGTTATTGTCCGGAGTTGGTTTATTATTATTATTATTATTATTATTATTATTATTATTATTATTATTATTATTATTATTATTATTATTATTATTTCCCTAAAAAATAGTGCATACAAAAATATTGATATCAAATATAAGCAACAAAACACCAATAACTATAATAAAATTAAAAATAGAAGAAAAAGAAATATAATCTGGTATACGGCCCAATACAATCAAATGTTAAAAACAAAACTTGGCAAAGAATTCCTAGATCTTATCGAACAGCACTTTCCCGCAACCAACCCCTTACACAAAATTTTCAATAAAAATACCCGAAACTTATCCGACAGCTGCTGCGAAAATTTAGAGATGATAATTAAAGCACATAATAACAAAATATTAAATAAAAGCATTGTACACAACAACAAAATAAACAATAAAAAAGTAGATACCATGACAAAAATAAAACTAACACAAAAGACACATATAAAACTACCAGAAATAATAATAATAATAATAATAATAATAATAATAATAATAATAATAATAATAATAATAATAATAATAAACCAACTCCGGTCAAAAACAACTCTACTAGAAATTAAAATAAAAATACTAATAACGAACAAGATAAATAAAAACTCTTATTAACGTTTTTTACATTCAAATTGATTATTAACGTTTTTAATATTAAAGTTGATATAACATTTTTGCACTGGTATAAGACTTATTCTTCTAAAATCCGTATTCCTAAAATAACCACTAAAAGTAGAGTCGGATGTTTAATGCAAACTAAAAAAGCATAACTATAAAATTATATTGGGAGATCCCACATCAATTTGTATAATGTGACAACTTATTTTATCTGCTTACCCCTTTTACCCTTAGCAAAGATATAATCCTATAGATTGGTTTTAATATAAAAAGGTAATGTTTTTGACTAATACTTTCGGAGATATTCTTGGCCTGATGATGTGATTTTCTCTAGCAGGGTGGTCACTGAAGCATATTTGCATATGTGTTTTCATATTCAACATATTCATATCGCTCTGTCTAAACATTGAGCACTCTTTGGTTGACATATGTTGGTTTTGTTTAAACAATACTACCAATATTATATATATATATATATATGTGTGTGTGTGTGTGTGTGTGTGTGTGTGTGTGTGTGTGTATATACTCTTATCAATTTGTTTTTTTGTGTATAGATATTCATATTAAAAATTGTTTTTTTTCTTTTAATTTAAAAAGAAAATACAAATTCGATATTTATGGATAGTGGAATTACATTTATCTGCAAAAGATCTAGCCAATTTGAATATTTTTAAATATTCATTATAATTAATTCCCTATTAGTTTTTTTCGGTTTCTTATGGAATGATCACCTTTACTTAATTATTACGTGTAAGTATACTCATGCAGATATTCATGGTTTATATTTGCATAATATTTGCGCAAAAAGTATATAATAAACACAAAACTCTTTCTTTATATATTTATGTATGCGTATATATATATATATATATATATATATATATATATATTTGTTTGAAAAATGTTGCCTAACAAACTCTTCCGTCAATTTTCTTCCACAGACATGCAACTTTATATATAAGGTATTCGAACACATGCGAAACTTTATATATTGTGTTTTAGCCGGAACAAAATGTGACATTTAAAGGAATGGAATTGCTAGGTGAAGGTCGAACAACGGCATTTCGAATATGCATAATATAATAGTTAATGGTTCATGTTTTAATTTTTAGCCTTGCACTAACGTTAAAGGAAAAAGTAAATCGTAAACTAAACGTTTTGGTTTCGATTCTTGGTGGTGGCGAACGAGTAATTTTTTTTTTTTACTTTTAAAATTATTATTATAAATTCGGTTTAATTTAAATACGAAATCTGCAGTAATAAAAATATCCTATGAAGCATATTTTACGACCGGGCAATGTCGGGCAGATGCTGGTACATAATATATATATATATACACATTTATATATATATATATATATATATATATATATATGTGTGTGTGTGTGTGTGTGTGTGTGCTTCTAGATTTTTTTTAAATTTTCAATCTATCCATATATCTATAAAAGTGAAAATGTCTGTGTGCTTACATTTCCCTACCAAATAACTCTTTCACTTTTCGATCTAGAGACTCGAGATTCGTATTGAGATTCGGGGAAATCTTTTTAATCAGTTTTCGGCCAGAAATTTGGCTGTCAAGGGGTCAAAGTTCGACGATTTTGCCTTTGAAAACACTACCAAACTTCTCCGCAAATTTTGGATTTAAACACTTGAAATTTTAAATGTTAGTTACTTGGACATGGATCAAACTATTTAATTTTATTTTAGCTAAGCAAATTAATGGTTAAGGGCTCAAAATTAGGGTTAAAGTTTAAAAAATTGACCCCTTCTGTCTCTACCAAATTACTCAGCCAATTTCTGGTCTAAACATGTGACATTTTACATAAAAGGTAGTCAGAAATAGGACAAGATTTATAATCAGTTTGAGTCGAAAAATGAAGCTGCCAAGTTAAAAAAATTGTCCTTTGCGGTATCTACCAAACTATGCAGCTAATTTTAGGTCTAAACATTTGAAATTTATACATAACAGGTATTCAGACATGCGGCAACACTTTTAATCAGTTTTGAGGCGAAAATTTTGCTGCCAAAATGTAAAAGTTGCAAGAGTTAACCTTTGCAGATTCTATCAAATTACTCGGTTAATATTGGGTCGAAAGACTTGATATTTTAGATTTAAGTAACTTGGGCATGGATAAAACTTTGAATTTTGATTTGAGACCAACATGATAAATGTTAAGGGGTCAAAATTTACATCAAAGTTTAAAGGATTGACCTCTGCGGTCCATACGAAATTACTCAGATAAAGTTCGGTCTAAACATTTGAAATGTTACATAAAATGTATTCACACATAGGGCAAGTCATGAACAGTACATAGGGCCCGGACAAAGCCGGGTTGAACTGCTAGTGCTAATATAGAAGCAAAGAATTGTTTACTCTTCTTTACTTCTTTAATATATAAAGAAAACGCAGTGCCATATAATCTGAAATTTGCACTCGCTTCCTTATACTCTAATAACGAATGTTTCGTAATTGTTGTTCGTCTACACGAACACACATACACAAAAATGGTAGCACGGATTCATAAATAATCTAATGAATGTTTCCTTTCTGATACGCAACCTGTGTTATTAAATACAGAAAGAGTTCACACAAACTAATACATATGTAAATACGCATATAGTTATATCGAATTTAGTTGCTCTTTTATGCATATACGATACAAAAATTTTTATTAATCTGCTTTTAGTATTAAGGAATATTACCGTTACCAAACACACACACACACACACACAAACATGCACGACGCACACGAACACACACACACACACACGCACACAGACACACACAAACAAACAATCACAACACACACACTGATATTGGCACACGAATAAATATGAAATTGTACACATATTTCTGAAAAAAGAAATCAGTCCTGTGTGCTTCGATTATTGTACACTTCAGTGTAAATACCCCGACCCACTTAGTAACAGCAAAATTTCACAAGCGCCGGCGGGAACTTAACAAATACTCGGTGGATATAGGCGATTAGGCTGACTTTGGCGTTGTAGGAGGTCCTGTTGGTGATGTTCTCGACGTATGACCAAACGAAGTAGTCCAGCACGTTTAGGTCTGGGGAGAAGGGGCCGATGGGAGAAGGGTACACAGTCGGAGCCATCGTTGTGAAGCCAAGCTTGAGTCTCTTTGAACTCTTGGGCCAGCGACGAGTCCTGTTGCCACACACAGGATCTGCTTGCGGCCATCTAATTGCACCAGGAGATCACCACACTCTTCATCACATCCAGGTACAAATCGACTTCGAATATATGATGTGGCATGATGTATTCCTCACCTGAAACCACATAAAAACCATAACTGTGACCGGAAACTTTGTTTTAATCACCCTGGGCACGTCCCTTTTATCCGTGACAAACCAGCAATGCATTCTGCGTGTGCTGGCAATGATCCTGTTGTCATTACTTGGATCGGTAGAGAGCATTAGTTATACAGTGGCGCATCTCCGATTTGGCTCGTTGACCATTGTGTCACTTTCAGACATGATACAACGCTTCTCTCGCTCTGAAGATTTGTTCACAACTGGACAACTAGTCGATGGTCTGCAACCAAAACAAAATGAAAACCGGTTTTCATCAAAGGAAAAGGAACGATGTCGTCTTTTCTAGGGCGTCGATTTTATCATTTCATCCTGTAGAAAAAGCAAAAAGGTGAGAGTCCGAGTTATTTATAACGCGAACTCTCAGACGATCCACTTTTTAGTCAACAACATTTTTATATACTCAGTTTATGTTTTCGATGCCTAATCTCGTCAAATGTATATATTCACACAGAAGATCCATTAAAATACACACACGTAAGTGTACAAGATAGCTTATGTACACGTAGAAACATAAGAAATTTTAAACGTGTGATGAAATAACCAAAAATTAACGATTCTACATTTTCCAACTAACAATCTATGAAGTTGACTTCGAAAACTTGACAAATTACTACTTTTTACCCCAACACCCAAAGCAAAATTGAATGAGTCTATAAAAAATTAGGCCTTTTATTCTAAATGGAAAAACACTAGACGATGAAATCCAATCTGTAGTGGAATGGGGACATAAATGGATGGTCACATTCAATGCTGCCAAGATTAAACTGGTTTCCTTCCATAATTACAAGAAACCTTCTCTACCACCAATAGCAATGGCCAGTGACTCCCTGTCTGAGAGTACATCTTTCAAACTGCTTGGCCTAACGTCCACAGGAAACATGAGTTGGAGCAATTATATTGAGAACATTGCCAGGGCCGCTGCGAAAAAGGTAGGCTCTCTCTACCGTGCTAGAAAACTACTGACACCTGAAAGTATCCTGTACCTCTATAAGGCCACCATTCGCCCATGTATGGAGTATTGTTGTCACATTTGGGCTGGTGCATCTGCTACTAGTCTCTCGCTCCTAGACAAAAAAAAAAGAGTCGCCAATCTGATAGGCCCTGAACTGTCATCTAAGCTTCAGCCTCTGTCCCATAGACAAAACGTTGCATCCCTCTGCCTGTTCTACAAGTATTTTAATGGTGAATGCTCTGACGAACTGCAGACACTTGTGCCCCCACGACGTAGACACCCTCGACAAACCCGACAGGCAGCTAAATCCCACTCCCACACAGTAGAGATCCCTAGATGTAAAAGATCTTTCTACTCCAGTAGTTTCTTCCCCATAACCGCTAGACACTGGAATTCCATTCCAGGTTCCTGCTTCCCCAACTGTACTGACATGCAGAAGTTCAAGTGTAACGTGAACTGACATCTTGCTGCCCAAATCCCAACATAGTACACCAGTAGTTGCTGCCCCTGATAGTAGCCCCCTACACCAAAGTGGAAATGTGCCTTGTTTGGGGTGAAAATGTAATAAAAAAAACAAACAAAAAAACAAAAAAAAAAACGAAAGCATTTCACATGTATATTAGGTGACAATATCACAAGCAAATTGAAGTAGCTGTCCCTTTTTCTTCTATTCTCCTTTTATCTGCCAACATACATACATACTGGATAAAAAAAAAAAACATATGCCATATCATTGAGTACTATTAAGGAATACGTTTTAATGGACTTACTTGTTATTGATTTATTTACTTATTAATATTTTTATTATTTACTTTTCTATTTTATAATTTACATGGAGGCGTTGAATTCCCTTTTGTAATTGTTGTTCTAAATTTCTATAGGTAAGAACTGAAACCGAATATTTATTTCGTTGCATTATTTATAAAATACTAAAAGCTTCCATAGAATATATATATATATATATATATATATATATATATATATATATATATATATATATATATGTATATATATATATATAGAGAGAGAGAGAGAGAGAGAGAGAAAGAGAGAGAGAGACAGAGACAGAGACAGAGACAGAGAAAGATGTATATATATGTGTGTGAATGACTTTTATCAAATATACGAAGATATATTTTTATGCGTAAATTTTCAGTATTTACTTCAACAGTTAATAGGTAGTGCTAGGTGGTAAGTTATTAAAATATATATGGCAATTAAGCTACACAGAATAGTCAGCGTTTCATCCTCGTGCGAATTCGTCAGGTTTATGCGAAAAGCTTTGGTTACTTCGCATTTTTTATATACGCACATGATATTGAATTTTCTAGTAAGCCAATCAGCTTTTTATTTGTAACCGCGCCCATCCTAATCAGCTAATGCATGGGCTCTTACAGGAAAAAGGTATCGGTGACCTCAAGTTCACCTATATTTTTAAAATTACATTTTCACCCCAAATAAGGCACATTGCCATTTGATATAGGGGGCTACTATTTATGACATAATCTACAAGGGTACTACGTGGGGAGTTGGACAGCAAGATGTCAATTCACGTTACACTTGAACTTCTACATGTTAGTACAGTCGGGGCAGCAGGAAGGAAGTCCAAAGTCTAGCGGTTCTGGGGAAGAAACTACTGGAACAGAAGGCCCTATTACATCTAGGGATCTCTACTATGAAGGGGTGGGATTTAGCTACTTGTCGGGTTTGTTGAGGGGTATTGTCGTCGAGGGGGTACGAGTGTTTGCAGTTCGTTGGATCATTCGCCGTTAAAGTACTTGTAGAACAGGCAGAGGGATGCTACATTTCATCGATGGGACAGAGGCTGAAGCTTAGATGACAGTTCAGGACCTATCAGGTTGGCGACTCTCTTTTTAACCTTGCCTAGGAGCAAGAGACTAGTGGTAGATGCAACAGCCCAAATATGACAACAATACCTCATACATGGGCGAATGGTGGCCTTATTGATGTAGAGGATACTTTCGGGCGTTAGTATCTTTCTAGCACGGTAGAAAGAACCTACTTTCTTCGCAGCGGTCCTGGCAATGTTCTCAATGTAATTGCTCCAACTCATGTTTCCTGTGGACGTTAGGCCGACGAGTTTAAAAGATGTGCTTTCAGATAAAGTGTCTTTGGCCATTGCTATTGGTGACAGAGAAGGTTTCTTGTAATTATTGAAGGAAAAAAGGTATAGTCTTGGCAGCATTAAATGTGACCATCCATGTTTGTCCCCATTCCACTATAGTTTGAAGATCATCCTATAGTGTTTGTGCCATTTAATAGATATGTGTTCACTTGTTTTCCTGTCGTGTCTGTTATAGAGCGTGGTGTCATCAGCATATATACCCATCGCACAGACAATTTTGTCAGCGAGGTGATTTATGAATATTAGGAATAATAGAGGTCCAAGGATAGACCCTTGAGGCACTCCCGCATTTATATCATATTGTTTAGATGTACGACCGTCGAGGACAACCTGTATTTTTCTCTTATCCAAGAAGTATTTAATTATGTTAAGTATTTTTCCAGTGATACCGCATGCTCTGATTTTCCTAAGAAGACTTTCATGCCATATCCTATCAAAAGCCTTAGATATATCTTGACCTACCGCTCTACCCTACACTGCTTTGTCCAGTGAATGGTACATACGTTCAGACATTACTGTAAGAATGTCTGCTGTGGACCGAGCTTGCCTAAATCCGTATTGCTGGTCGGTCATAAGTTTAGCATCTGTAAGATGATGGACTAGAGCTTTGTTAATTATGGATTCAAATATTTTTGATGGAGCGATAATTTACTGGGTCAGTTCTTTCGCTATAATTCTTGAAAACTGGTACCACAGAAGCAGTTTTCCAGCAGGCAGGAAAGCCAGATTCGTTAAGCCATTTATTGTAAAGTTTGGAGAGAACTGGAGCTACTGCGTCGGAGCACATTTTTAATAACACAGCCGGGATCAGATCAGGTCCACATGCTTTTGAAGTGTCAAGATTTTTTTGTAATACCATGCACCGGAGAAGGAGTGGTTTTCAGATCGTCTAGTGTGGCGTCTGTCGGCAAAGGAAAGTCTGGGAGGGGGTGGTTTGTAGTGTGGAGTTTGAGGCAAACCGACTGGCAAGCATGTCAGCCCTCTCGATTGCTTAGCAAACAACTTCATGATTGTTGGATAGTGGGGGCATTGCTGATTGCTCATTATTTACTACACTGTTGTAGATTTTCCAGAAGTCACGGGTTCCTAATTTCTGTGCTTCGATTGTGTGTTTTGTGGGAGTGGTGAATGTTTATTTGTGTCTAGTAATATAACCTATTTTCAACGTAAGTGTAGTTTTAGATATGTTATTTTGTGTTTTGGCTTATAATGCGGATATTATGCTATTTTTTTATGAATATGTATGTTTTATTTTCTATTGTTATTGTCAATTTAGAATTATTTTGTATCGCTAGCCTAGAGTCAAGTTTATTCTGTGCACACAGTTGTTCGTTGAATAGATTTTGGGGATCTTTAAAGAATGGAATTGCTAATTTTTCATGCAGACATAATCTACAGAGATCATATAGGTCTCTGCATATACTTGCTTGTCTTCCTATTTTGCATTCGACAATCGGCGAGCGTGCACTTATTTTGAGTTTCCAGTATTAGTTAGCTTGTGCTGTTTTCATTCAGCGTTTTTTGTTATTGAATGTACTTTCATAGTCATAATATCTGGTATTGAAATCTACTAAAGCCATACCCACACACTATTTCTTGTTATTCGGGGTTTCTGTCGCAAATATTGTGGCCTGATAAACTATGCTTTTTGTTAGAAATTTATTTTGAAGTGGACAGAGTGTGCGAGATCTACAGCTGCATTTTTTTATTTATTATTAGAACTTTTTTTTTATTTCTATTAGAATTGTAATTGTTTGAATTTGGTCTATTATTATTATTATTGTTGTTATTATTATTATTATTATTATTATTATTATTATTTGTAGTTACATTTTTGTCCGTTGTGTGTGTTTTATTTTTGTTATGTTCATTTTTTATTTTTTATTTTATTATTATTGTTTTCATTTCTCTTATTTAATATTATTATGAGCTTTAATTATCATCTCTAAATTTTCGCAGTTGTAGGATAACTTTAGATTATTTTTATTGAAGATTTTATGTAGGGGGATTGGTTACGAGGAAGAGATTTTTGATGAAGTCTAAAAATTTCTTGCCAAGTTTTGTTTTTGATATTTTATTGTATGGCGGCGTATACCAGATGACATTTCTTTTTCTTCTATTTTTAATTTTATTATAGTTATTGGTGTTTTGTTGCTTAATTGGCCTGTATAATAGATTTTTATCACTTGAATTATTACTGAGTTTGCTTACGATGGAGTTAGGAATCTGTTTTATAATTGAGAGGGGATGATGTAACTTAGTGTTTATGTATATTGGATTAGCGTTATCTTGTAAATAGGGTTAATATGTGTTTTTATCTAAAGTTAACGTGATGTCTAGGAAATTTGTTATTTTTATGTATGCTAATACATCTAAATTTAGGCCTAATTTTTTCATTTCCTTGTGTATGATTTTCTTAAATTTTCTACCATTGACTTTGTTAGAGTCTTTTATTATAGCTAATCCATCATCTCTATATAGGCCAATATCAAATGCGCAATCCCCCTAGATGTGATGCTTCTGCAGCGTATAAAGCACCCATTGCCAAATCAAAAGAGTTTGACATTTTTGTTTTTAATAATGTGGATTTCTTTCTGTATCTGTATATGCATCGGCAAACTCCATATTGAAAAGGGATAGAAATCTACGATGTCGAACTGTATAAACGTACGTTTATTTTTGTTTTCTATATTTTTAAACCAAGTTAGTGCTTCCGCAGTATTTGTCCACTGGTTTAATTCTAAGTCTTGTTTGATTTATTTATTTACTCTAGAAAGTATTATTTTACTAATTTCACCTATTTTTGGTTCAGTTGGGTTTATTAAGAAAGTGCTAAGGTTATTATTGAAGTCATATTTGCGGTCTTTGAGTAAAATGCATGCTTCTCTATGTTTTAATTTACCAACTTTACCCCTAATTTTTAGTTTATCTGCGATTTATTTACTTTCAGTATTTATAATATCTACGTAGTTGCATTCGTTTGTATCCAGTTTTTGTAGTTTTTGTAATGTTTTCTGTGATTAGTTTGTTATATTCTTGGTCATCTATTTTATATAAATTTATTATTATTGATTATCCGCTTTTGCGAAGATTTTATTAGAGCTGTTTATGTTTCTAACGCTTTTGTGTAGTTTTGTTTGGAAACTATCTTGTTTATCTTGGAATTGACAATTTTTAATTACGTTTGAAGGGTCATTTTTTGAGTTTATCGTGAGATTTACTGCTTGCGCATTTTCTAGTGTTTTAAAACCTAGGATTCGTTTTTGTTTTTGTATTCATTGTTGTTAAGAATGAAATTTGCTAGCCATCGCATTCGGTGTATTAGTTCATCTTCTTATTTTTTAATTAACTTAAAATATATCTATGCTTGATAGGCGTCAGGATATTTTTTTAAGCGATGTCTCAAAGTTAACCCGTTTCATAACTATTTTTGGTTTGGTGAAATAAACCATATTGAGAGTGCTCGACTGTTTCAAGACCTAAGTAAGACTATTTCGTTTAATCATATAAATTAATATATGTAGATATAATTTTATGCGTCAATTTTCAGCATTTACTTCAACTGTGCTTAATACATATGCAGAGCTAGGTAATAAGTTATTAAAATATATATGGTTATTAAGCTACCAAATTATTGTGCGTTTCATCTTGTAAGAAATCCTCAGGCTTATTCGAAAGGTTTTGCTTACCGCGCATTTTTTATATACGCACATGGTATTGAATTTTCCAGTTAGCCAATCAGCTTTTTAATTGTAACCGCGCCCATTCTTATCAGCTAATGGGCAGGCACTTACAGTACAAAGGTACAGTTTACCTAAAGTTGACCCCTTTCTCTTTGTGTGCTTTTTCTGTGAGCGGCAGGTGTCCTTTGTGTGTAGTTATCTGACATACTTTCAACCTGTGTAATTTTACAGAATTATAAACCAACACATAAAAGTAGGTCAGATTACTACACATAAAAAGACATCCACAGCCTTCAAAAAACACACAAACAGAAAAGGGTGAGCCTGAAGTCAGCTGTACCTTTGTTCCGTAAGTGCCCGTCGCGGTTACAACTAAGAACCTGATTAGCTAACTGGAAAATTCAATACTATATGGGTATATAAAAATGCGCGGTAACCACAAAGTTTTGCATGTCTGACGAATTCTTACGAGGATTAAATGCGGAATATTCCGTGTAGCGTGATTGCCATATAAATTTTTATAACGTACTATATATATATATATGAGGATATATATATATATATATATATATATATTATAACGTACTATATATATAGACGAGAATATATATATATATATATATATATAATTCCAAAAGAAGATGTATATGAGTTCACTCTCATAATTAACTTTCGTTTTCATGTAGGTCTTACATAAAGGGAATTTAATGTAATTTGTGTGAATTAAATACGGTTGACATTAATGTACAAAATTTAGACCTTATCTCATAAAAGCAGACCAATTATATTTAAAATCATAAATATATATAATACATATACAATCTCTCTCTCTCTCTCTCTCTATATATATATATATATATATATATATATATATATATAGGTCGATAAACATCTTCGTAACATGTGTCTGAACAGATTCAATACAATATACTATATATATATATATATATATATATATATATATATATATATATATATATATATATATGCGCGCGTGTGTGCGTTGCAATTAAGCTATTCATTGGAAGGTATACCTTGCGTGTTATGTTGATACAACAATAGTAAAAATGATAATTAAACCCTAATTAATATAAATTATATTATTTTGATATTAACTCGGTTCATCCCCGTTGAAAACCATTCTACAAGAGATACCTCTTTCAATCGATTACATATGCAGACACACACATAAACACCGGCACATAAACACACACACTTACACATACACGCATATATATATCGTCTTCCAAGTTTTTAAAAACTTTTACAACTATATACAAAACCTCTTTAGTTTTTTAATTGTTTATTCGCCGGAAAACTATATAGCAAGACAATTAATCACCTACAATAACTATATCAACTTTCTCTCACGAATTCACAATGCCCCTAATGTTAATTTAAGGGATCACTACTTGTTTACCATGAAACACGGCTTCTGGAATTTAAAAACAAAACAATATATTAAAACATGGCCCCCAGCAATGTTGATGAAACACTACCTCCCTTAATCATAAAAACAAAAAATGATATATATAGATATTATATCTAGTTACCTACTCATGGTTAATTTTGCTAACCATATTCATATTATATATATATATATATATATATATATATATATATATATATATACAACTCCTTCTTTTA